>NC_041735.1:33182896-33387197 GCF_004115215.2 Ornithorhynchus anatinus
CTCAGCAGGCCTGGCTTTTTGGCATTTTAGCTAAGGAAACTACGGGACATTTCCCCACCTCACGGGCCTCAAGCTGTTTGTCGCTGATTCGGGAGGTGGAGGAAAGCACTCAGTTTGCAGTCAACAAATAGTACAGTCATCTGATCGAATGCAGCGCCTTTCCTTGCAATACGATGGCAATGAACCTACAATTTGTTCCTTCCTAGTACATCCTTGTTGTGACTTCCCTCCATCCCTGGACCATAAAAGGTGCGTTGTGCTCCTTCAGAGTATCTCCTCACCGCAACTTGGCAGTTCCCACCCCCTGAGCTGGAAATGTGAACTGCTGCCTCTGAGTACCTCCTTGTCGCTCACTTACAACATTGACTCTACAAGAGTGAAGCTGTTTCTTGCCACTTCTGAGCACCTTCTCGGGGTGGCTTTGAAGCATGGACCTCCCCGAGACATCTCCCGGGGTTTAACAGGTATGTGACTAGCATTGCGTATTTATTTTGTGCAAAGCACTGGACAGAGTACAATATAACAGAGTTGGAAGACATGTTCCCTGCCTACAGGGAATTTGAGAGGGGGAGGCAGACATTAATATAAAGAAATAAATTATGGATATGCACTTTAGTGCTGTGGGGCTGGAAGAGGGTGAATGAAAGGGACAAATCCAAGTGTGACACAGAAGGGCGTGGGAGGAGAGCAAATTCGATGTCCAAGCGGTCCAGGCGTGATACTTACATGGCAGCATCAAATATCTTCACTCTCCTGGACACCCAAGGCCCTGGGGATGTCGTTGCGACCGTGGAGAAGAGGGGCAGCCTACATAAATGATTCACTTCCACACAACTTAAAAATCAAAGACACATTTCCACCACTCTGTTCGCTATCAATTTCATGACCTCTCCCAACCAAGGAATCTACAAATTTCCTCCTGGAAATGAAGGG
This sequence comes from Ornithorhynchus anatinus, assembly GCF_004115215.2. Taxonomy (NCBI): domain Eukaryota; kingdom Metazoa; phylum Chordata; class Mammalia; order Monotremata; family Ornithorhynchidae; genus Ornithorhynchus; species Ornithorhynchus anatinus. The sequence continues at coordinate 33,183,830 of NC_041735.1, forward strand.
CTAGGAATGCGGGAGGCATTAGGGAAAGGGGAGAAGGGGGAGATGGGATGGTGCGAGAGTGTCACTGGAGAACGACAGGGAAGCCGACTCCTCCCCCTTTCCCAGAGAGTCTAACAATAATAATAATGATAATAATAACGGTATTTGTTAAGTACTTACTGAGTGCTAAGCACCGTTCTACACGCTGGGGTCGACAGAAGATAATCAGGGTGTCCCACCTGGGGCAGAGTCTTAACCCGAACCCACAGTCTTAATCCCCATTATACAGATGAGGTAACTGAGTCACAGGGAAATTGGGTGACTTGCCCAAGGTCTCCAGCAGCAAGTGGGCTAGGAAATGAGGATATTTAGATTATCAGTCCTGTGGGGGACTGTCTGACGGGATTACCTTGTATCTTTCCCAAATACCACAAATACCACAAGCATTACAGAATTGAGCCCCACCTAGGACAACCTGAGAACCTTGTATTTCCCCCAGTTCTTAGAACAGTGCTGGGTATATAGTAAGCGCTTAACAATTACCATCCTTATTACTATAGTAAGAGCTTAACAAATTTCATTAAAAAAAGAGACAGTCCAGAGCAGCAGCAGTAGATCCGTAGAATTCAGAGGCCAATACAGGTTCCTCTAGAAGGTGGCGACCTGTCAGTTCCCAGCTGAGGAACGACAATTAAACGGCAATTAGTGAGTCATTAATAGGGTTGTTCGGAGTGAATGGGCTCTCTCATCTCATCTCATCTCATCTCATTGCAAGGGATGAATGATAGAACGTTGTTATCACCTTGGTAAAGCGGGTGTTTCCCAGCCCACACACTTCACCCCTCCAGATGCCAACCTACTCACTCTTCCTCGATTTCTTCTACCCCTCCCTGTCCTCTTGCTCCTGACCTGACTCCATCCTGGAACTACCTCCCTCTTCTTATCCGACAGATGAAAACTCTCACCACCTTCATAACCTTACTGAAGGCTGAGCTCCTCCAAGAGGCCTTCCCTGGTGAAGCCTTCCTTTCCTCTTTTCCTACTCTTTTCTGCATCGCCCTGTTACTTGCACTGGCAGCTTTCCACCCCTCCCTCAGGCCCCCATTACTTATGTCGATTGTTAACTTTGTTTTCTTCGGGCTCCTTGACAGAGAGGGGAGCCCCTGACTCTTTCTACCAAGGAGCCCCACACACAGGGCTCCTACTTCCCCTTGCTCTTTCCCGTCCCCAGCTCCAAACCGGGTTCTGGGTTGAGCTCGGCGAGGTCAGAAGGGAGATCGGGGATGGAGCACTTGCCTGGAAGTCAAAAGGAACCGAGTTCTAATCCTGATCCGCCACATGTCTGCTGTGGTACCTTGAACAAGTCACTTAATTTCTCTGGGCTTCGGTTACCTAGTGTAAAATGAGGATTCAGAATGCGAGCCCCATAAGGGACAGGGACTGTGCCCAACCTAATTTGGATCTACGCCAGCGCCTAGAATAGTGTTCTAGGGGAGGGAATGTGTCTATACAATGTGTACTGTCCTCTCCCAAGAGTTCAGTACAGTGTTCTGCACACGGTAAGCGCTCAATAAATACGACTGAATGAATGAATGAACGACTAATCCCAGCCTCACTTGCTTGTAGGACCTTGGGCAAGTCGTTTCACTTCGCTGTCCCTCAGTTTCCTCCTCCGTAAAATGGGGATTGAGATTCTGAGCCCAGGGTGGGACTTGGATTGCGTTCAGTGTAATTAGTGTGTTTCTACCCCAGTGCTTAGTACAGTGCCTGGCACTGAGACCTCACCTCCTCCAGGAGGCCTTCCCAGACTGAGCCCTCCCTTTCTCTCTGCCCTCCTCCCCTCCCCATTCCCCTACTCCCTCCCTCTGCTCTATCCTCTTCCCCTCCCCACGGCACTCGTGTCTATTTGTATATATAGAGAAGCAGCGTGGCTCAGTGGAAAGGGCACGGGCTTTGGAGTCAGAGGTCATGGGTTCGAATCCCAGCTCTGCCACTTGTCAGTTGTTTGACTGTGGGCAAGTCACTTCACTTCTCTGTGCCTCAGTTACCTCATCTGTAAAATGGGGATTAAGACTGTGAGCCCCACGTGGGACAACCTGATTCCCCTATGTCTACCCAGCGCTTAGAACAGTGCTCTGCAATAGTAAGCACTTAACAAATACCAACATTATTATTATCATTATATATTATATTACTGTATTTTATTAATGATGTATATCTGTCTATGATTCTGTTTATCTATTTTGATGAAGTAGCGTGGTTCAGTGGAAAGGGCCCGGCCTTCGGGGTCAGAGGTCATGGGCTCGAATCCTGACTTTGCCCCTTGTCAGCTGTGTTACCGGGGGCAAGTCACTTCACTTCTCTGTGCCTCAGTTACCTCATCTGTAAAATGGGGATTAACTGTGAGCCTCACATGGGACAACCTGATTACCCTCTATCTACCCCAGCGCTTAGAACAGTGCCCTGCACATAGCGCTTAACAAATACCAACATTATTATTATTGATCAATACATTGATGGTTTATCTATTTTGATGCCTGTCTACTTGTTTTGTTGTCTGTCTCCCCCTTCTAGACTGCGGGCCCGTTGTTGGGCAGGAATGGTCTCTATCTCTTGCCGAACTGTACATTCCCAATGCTTAATAAAGTGCTCTGCAAACCGTGAGCGATCAATAAATCAATAATCGAATGAATAGTCTTTCCCAGTTACCCACACCCTCAGCAGACAGTGTCCAGAGCTTTGAAGGTGAGAATACCAGCCCCCCATTCCCAGTCTCCCACCAGGCACCCACACTCTAGCAGCAAGGGGCTCCGGGACTTGTGGGTGAGAAGACAGGCGCCCCGATTCCCGGCCTCCTGCCTGGTAACCCATACCCAAGCAGTCAGGGTGTCCAGGGTTCGTTGGGAGCGGCCCGGCCCCTGGAGTTCCCTGGATGTTTCCCCACAAAGCCTTCGGAACCACCGCCTCACAGAGCTGTGGGGGCTTTTGGGGGAGAAGCCCGGACCCCCTATTCTCTTCCCCTGCCAGGCAGTGTGTCAGGGGCTTTGTGGGGGAGAAGACCAGGCCCCCACTCCCATCCCCTGCCCAAGCCCCCATCCACCGGCAAGCAGTGCGTCCGGAGGTTTTATGGGGGTGAGGACCAGCCCCTCACTCTGGGTTTCTCTATGAGGCAGCGTAAGTGGCCCAAGTGAGACTTTCTTGCACGCTTGATATTTTATACTCACCCTCTCGAGGAGCCCATCAGCTCCCACACGCGTGGGAAGTTGCGTGGCCTAGCGGCAAGCGCCTGGCCTTGGGAGTCAGAGGCCGTGGTTTCTAATCCCCGCTCCGCCACTCTTCTGCTGTGTGACCTTGGGCAAGCCGCTTAACTTCTCTGTGCTTCAGTGACGCCATCACCCAAATGGGGATGAAGAGCGTGAGCCCCACGCGGGACAACCTGATTACCTTGTATCTACTCCAGCGCTTAGAACAGTGCACGTAGTAGCGCTTAACAAATACCAACATGATTATCCATCTATTTATTATCCCACTCCTTCCCATCCAACCCCGATCTTCCCCCGATCCCCGCCACGCTCTCTCCAGAGGGGTCTCACCTTCTCCCACCCCAAGACCCACTGAGAAAGGGGACCTGTGGCTCGGTTCTTGCCCCCCACCTCCATGCTGTTTTTACCCCCTCCCACCTCCCTCCTTTTCTTCCTTTGCAGTTCATGTCATCCGACTTCAACCACTATAGAAACTTTCATCACTCTCCAACCCCCAGGACGCTCTCCAACCCCCACATCCGATTTTCTTTCATTTCTTCGATCGAATCTATTGAGCTCTCACTGTGTGCGCTGCTCTTGGAAGGTACAATTCAGCAATAAAGAGAGACAATCCCTGCCCACACCGGCCTGACAGTCTAGAAGCGGTCGTGACGCATTTCTCGCCTTCCTTCTCCCCTTCCCTCCCCCTGCATTGGTCCTCGGGGACCCCAGCATCCAGGTGGACATTTCCGATGACCTTCACAAGGCCCTCTTCCTCTCGCTCCTCGACGCTGCCATCCTCTCGGTCCTCACCACCTCCCCCACGCTCGATCTGGTCCCTGAACAATCTCAGGCCTCTCCAGCGCCGACATCCCACTCTCCGACTCCAACCTCCTCACCCGCCTTTCTTTCCTCCTATGTCCGTGTCTGTAATTTATTTATTCATATTAATGTTTGGCTCCACCTCTAGACGGTAAGCTCTTGGAGGGCAGGGAACATGTCTGTTGGATTGACATATTGTACTCTCCGAGCCCTTAGAACAGTGCTCTGCACACAGTAAGCGCTCAATAAATGCGACTGACTGACTGAATCCCACACACCCCCTCCCCGAAAATCTGCTCTGTTCCCCCACAGAGATCTCTGATCTCCTGACCCCCTCCCTTATCCTGGGCCATAATTTTCTGCTTTTTTTAAAAAAGAAACCATGGTTGTAAGTGCTTACTATGTAGCAGACACCATTCTAAGTTCTGTCGTGGATAAAATCAGTCATATCGAGCGCTTATTGTGTCCAGAGCACTGTATTATGTGCTTGAGAGAGAACAATATAATGGTGTTGACAGAAACAAGTTTACAGTCTAGGGGGAGCTGGTCGTTAATATAAATTATGGATATGGACAGTAAGTGTTTGGGGGCTGGGTGTGGGGCTGAACCTTTCTCCTCCAGTCATCGCTGCCACGTCGACTCGAGACCTCCGCTTCCTTGGAGCCGCGCTATTAGTCCTCGATGACCTGCCCCTGGTTTTATATTCAGCCCTGCAACCCGGACCTTTGCACCCCCGTTCAAGGACTCCGCCACTAAGGATCTCCCCCCGCCATTCCAGCAGACCCCCAGCCATCAGCTCCCACTGTGCTCCTCCGCTCGACCCTGGGGACATTATGCTCCCCTGCTCGGGCCTGGTGACATTGTGCTCCCCTGCTCGGGCCTGGGGACATTATGCTCCCCTGCTCCTCCCACCCCGGGCCTTGGGACATTGTGCTACCCAACCGCCCTCCCCTACTCCGCCCGAAGCGGTCATTTTGGGAAGCCCTCACTACCTCTTCCCCTGGAGGTGATTGATTTCCCCCGCCCGGGCCAACAATGGCCTTGTTCTCACCGTGTTACCTTATCTTAGCCGCCATCTACACCCACAACCCACATCGGACATCCTCAGGGTACCCGCCGCCGCCTCAGAGACATTTGGACCATGAGCCCCAGGACTCTCCTTGCCCCTAGTCTTTTGACTTTGATTTCGATCAGGTCGACCCTTAGTCAAGTCAACCCCGACTCTGGACATCACCCGCTTATTAATACTATTTTATTGTATCATATTACTATACTACCACTTTCACATGTTATCGTTAATTGTTCTCAATGCTATCACCTACCTCTCTGGCCTCACCATGTCCTTCCACGCCCCCCATCTGCCCCTCCCAATCCTCTCCTTCCCCTTCCGCTCTCCCGCCCAGCTCTTTCCCGCTCTCTCCTCTGCCTCCTCCCCGCCTCCTCTCCCCAGCCCTAGAACCCGCTTTAACAGCGCCACCCCTCTTCCCCTCCCCTTACGCTCCTTCCCACCAAACCCCCTCCTCCTACCCTTCCACCTTCCCCTTCCCCACCCACGCCCCATCCCAGTTCACCTGTCCCACCGCCACCCCTCCTCCCCCGCTCCCCGTCCAGGGCCCCGCCAGCTCGTTCCCATCCAAACCCTCCCCTTCCCCGCTCTCCCCCCCTCCCCGCCTTGCACCCACAGCTATTTTCAAGTGCGGCCTCTGGAACCCCCGCTCCATTACAGGTAAACTACCTTTCATCCATGACCTTTTCCTTTCCCGCTCTCTCCTCCTCCTCGCCCTTAAGGAAACCTGGCTCACTTCTGGGGACACGGTCGCCTCCGCTGCTCTCTCCAGCGGAAGCCTCTCCTTCTACAACTCCCCCAGACTCAGCGGAAAGGGAAGAGGCGTCGGCTTCCTTCTCTTACCCCCTTGCCGCTTCCATACTATCCCTCCTCCCCCATCCCTCTCCTTCCCCTCCTTTAAAGCCCATATCTTTCGCCTCTACCACCCCCTCCAGATACTTGTAGCCCTCTACCATATCATCTACCGCCCTCCTGGTCCCACCACCGACTTCTTCAACCACCTAGACCCCTTTCTCACCTTCCTTCTTCTCTCTGCCCACTCTGATCCTCGGATACTTCAACATCCACATGGATGTACCCAGTGACTCGTATGCTGCCCGCCTGCTATCGCTCCTCGACTCTGCCAACCTCCTGCTCCACCATACCTCCGCCCACTCACCGACTCGGTCAACCCCTCGATCTCGTCATCCCTACCGCTGCACTATCTCCTCCCTCACCACCTCCGAAATTTCTCTCTCAGACCATAACCTTCTCACCTGCCTCCTCTCTCATACTCTCTCCTGCCTCCAAGACATCTCTACCTGGATGTCTGCCCGCCACCTAAAACTCAACATCTCCAAAACTGAGCTCCTCATCTTCCCTCCCAAGCCCCGTCCTCTCCCTGACTTCCCTATCACCGTGGATGGTAGGACCATCCTTCCCATCCCTCAGGCCCCGCAACGTCGGTGTCATCTTTGACTCGGCTCTCTCGTTCACCCCACACATCCGATCCGTTAGCAAAACTTGCCAGTCCCACCTTTACAATATCGCCAAGATCCGCCCTTTCTCCTCCACCCAAATGGCTATCTTACTGCTACAGGCTCTCGTAATATCCCGGCGGGATTACTGTGTCAGCCTGCTCTCTGATCTCCCTTCCTCCTCTCTCTCCCCACTCCAGTTTATTCTTCACTCCCCTGCTCGGCTCATCTTCCTGCAGAAGCTCTCTGGGCATGACACTCCCCTTCTTAAAAACCTCCAGTGGTTGCCTATCAACCTCCGCACAAAACAAAAACTTCTCACTCTCGGCTTCAAAGCTCTCCATCTCCTTGCCCCCTCCTACCTCTCCTCTCTTCTCTCTTTCTACTGCCCACCCCGTACGCTCCGCTCCTCTGCCGCCCACCTCCTCACCGTCCCCCGTTCTCGCCTATCCCGCAGTCGACCCCTGGGCCATGTCCTCGCACGGCCCTGGAATGCCTTCCAACCTCACCTCTGCCAAACTAATTCTCTTCCTCTCTTCAAAACCCTACTTAGAGCTCACCTCCTCCAAAAGACCTTCCCAGACTGAGCTCTGGTTTTCCCTCTGCTCCCTCTACCCCCCTTCACCTCTCCCTAGCTAACCCTCTTCTCCCTCCTTTCCCTCTGCTCCTCTCCCTCTCCCGTCCCATCCCATCCCCTCAGCACTGTACTCATCCGCTCAACTGTATATATCTTTGTTACCCTATTTAATTTGTTAATCAGATGTACATCACCTTGATTCTATTTATTTACTATTGTTTTAATGACATGTTCTTCCCCTTGACTCTATTTATTGTCATTGTTCTTGTCCTTCTGTCTCCCCCGATTAGACTGTAAGCCCGTCAAAGGGCAAGGACTGCCTCTATCTGTTACTGATTTGTACATTCCAAACTGTTAGTACAGTGCTCTGCACATAGTAAGCGCTCAATAAATACTATTGAATGAATGAGTGGAATAGGTGCAAGGTAATCAGGTGGGACACAGTCCAAGTCCACGTGGGCCTCACGGTCTCAAACTCCATTTTAAACATGACATAACTGAGGCAAAGAAAATTGAAGTGGCTTTCCAAGGGTCACATAGCCAAGAAGTGGTGGTGCCTGGACTGGAACTCAGGTCCCCAGACTCCCAAGCCTGCACTTCTTCCACTTGGCCACACTGCTTCTATCCTTATGGCCCCTCCCTAGGTTGGGGAAATCACCATACCGTTAACAGGCTTGGGATCGTTCTGTGCCCTCAGCGGCTCTGGGTACAATGTCCCCTATTTTCTGAGGATGCCACGGGACAGGCTCCAGGAGTTCATCCCCCCACTTAAGCTGAGGTCTCGTAGAGGCCTCAGAACCTCTTCGCTATGCCTTCCAATTGCCCGTTCTCTCCTTTGTCTTTTCCTGTAACTGTGGTGACCTCAGCTTCACGGCTGTGGTCAACTGACTCATGAATGCCTGATTGGTCTCCTTAACCTCCTGGATGCTCTAACCTATTCCATTAAGGCTGTGATGTTAGTCATATTTACTGAGCATTTACTGTGTTCAGAACACTATACTAAGCACTTGGGAGAGAACAATAGAACACTATGCCAGAAACATTCCCTGCCCACAGGGAGCTTAGAGTCAAGAGCCAGAGACAGACATCAATATAAATACATTACATATACGTACTTGAGTCTTGTGGCGCTTGGGGGGCAGATGAATGAAGGAAGCAATTCAGGGCATGTAGAAGGGAGAGGAAGAAGAGGAAAGGAGGACTTAGCCAGGGAAGGCCTCTTGGAAGAGATGTGCCTTCAACAAGGCATTGAAGGGGAGGAGAGTAATTGTCTTTGGATTTTAGGATGGAGGGGGTTCCAGGCCAGAGAAAGGATGTGAGGAAGAGTTCTGTGGCAAGATAGATGAGACTGCAGTACAATGAGAAAGTTAGCATTAGAGGACTGAAGTGTGTAGGCTGTGTTGTACTAGAAGGATAGCAAAGAGCAGTAGGAGGGAGCAAAATGACTGAGTGCTTCATAGGCAATGGTGAGGAGTTTCTGCTTGGTGAGGAGGAGTGGGGAAACGTCCTGAACGTTTTTATAGAAAAATGATCTGGTCAGTAGAGTGAAGAATGAACTGGAGAGGGGAGAGGAGACAAGAGTCTGGGGTCCCAGCTCTGCCACTTGTCAGCTGTGTGATTGTGTGCAAGTCACTTAACTTCTCCATGCCTCAGTTATCTCATCTGTAAAGTGGAGATTAAGACTGTGAGCCCCATGTGGGACAACCTGATTCCCTTGTGTCTTCCCAAGCACATAGAACAGTGCTCTGCACATAGTAAGCGCTTAACAAATACCAACATTATTATTATGTCAGCAAAGAGACTGATGCAGTAATCAAGGCAGGATAGGATAAGTGGTTGCATTAACATGGTAGCAGTTTGGCTGTAGAGGAAAGGGCAGATTTAAGCGGTGTCGTGAAGGTGGAACTGACAGAACATTGTGGTGGATTGAATATGTGGGTAAAATGAGAGGGAGGAGTCAAGGATAAGGCCCAGGTTACGGGCTTAATAATGTTGGTATTTGTTAAGCGCTTACTATGTGCCGAGCACTGTTCTAAGCGCTGGGGTAGACATAGGGGAATCAGGTTGTCCCACATGGGGCTCACAGTCTTAATCCCCATTTTACAGATGAGGTAACTGAGGCCCAGAGAAGCTAAGTGACTTGCCCACAGTCACACAGCTGACAAGTGGCCGAGCCGGCATTCGAACTCATGACCTCTGACTCCAAAGCCCGTGCTCTTTCCACTGAGCCACGCTGCTTCTCTAAGATGTGAGACAGGAATGGAGGGGGTGCTGTCTATGGTGATGGGAACGTCAGGAGGACAGGGTTTAGGTGGGAAATGAGGTGGTCTGCTTTGGGCTTGTTGAGGGTGAGGATATCCAAGTAGAGATATCTTGAAGGCTGGTAGAGACGTGTGACTGGAGAAGGAGAGAGATGGTGGCCAGAGATGTAGATTTGAGTATCATCAGCATTGAGTTGGTAGTTGAAGCCATGGGAGCAAATGAGTTCTCCAAGGGAATGGGTGGAGAAGGAGGATAGAAGGGGACCCAGAACTGAACCCTGAGGGAAACCCACAGTCAAGTGGTGGGAAGGAGAGGAGAAGCCCGTGAAAGAGACTGAGAATGAGCGGTCAGGAAGTCGGGGGAGAACTAAGTTCATGCGCATGGCCTCCTTGTCTTCCAAGAGGACCCTTATCTTTTCCATGAATGCTTGAAATAGAATGGCCCCTTTTTGTCCTTGCTGATGTAATTCCCTGGAAAGCAAACCTCCTCTACTCAGTGAGTAAATGCCCCCCACGAGGCACCCAATGACCACTGTCGGCCCCCCTTTCGCAGTTCCATTACATCCTGGATTGACATCTTATCTGACCTTCTGGGGTGCCTTGAGTTCTTGCAGGTCCTACACCAATTCCGAATTCCACGGAAGACAGACGCCTGAGGGCTGGTGGTCTCCCTGTAGTCTTGCTCATCCTCACCAGGTGCTCAGTTCAGGACCTGGGTCTTACCTTTCAGGATCGTGCTCAGAGAGCCATGATTTAAGCCCAAATCTCCAGTGGACCCTCCACAGAAAGGTAGAGGAGTCCGTAGTTCCAGCAAGCAGGACTTTATTGCCTAATGGAGAAGCCCAGCAGCGTAGACAGTGCACTATAGCAAATTCTTCTCCCTGGCATCAGGTGACTCCATAAAGGTATCAGCCTTATCTGGATTTGGCTAATTGTGTCTCCTCAATCTCTCTTCCTAGGTTACTTCCCCTTGTCTCTCATCTGGACTCTCTGGTCTCTTCTCCAGTCCTTCCAGCACACAGTATGCCAATGAATATGACCGAATGATGGAATGATTGGGTGGGTTCCTTTCCACAGTGATTGGTATTCAGGTAAGCAGAAGGAGTATGCTATAATATACACAAGAATGCTTTCACTGTCAACATTTCACTCTCATCAGATTATTCATTGAATGTTTATTATGTGCAAAATAGCATGCTAAATGTTGGGGGCGAAAGAGATGAACGATATAGATATAGAGGCAGGGCAGCCTCCAGTGAACATGGATGAGTCAAGCTGTGCTCACCGGATGACTACTCCCCAACTAGAACAGGGGCCTGTGTGAGCCATGGTTGAGAGTTGGGAGTAGATTATCTCCAAGATGTTGGCTCGCAGAGATCAGGTTGATCGTTGTGGGGGTTTGGCTCAAAATACCCCGGCCCATGGCTGCAGCTGCCATACAGCACTGCTCTTCAAATGAATCTTTTGATTTCCAAATGACCTGTCAGTGGATAATTTTGTCCACATTGGAGGCTACGTTATTCGACTGAGGGTATCCCGGAAACTAAGGAAGAAGAAGGAAACTACATTCCATGAGAATTTCCTTAAATTTCGTCTTATTATCTGACTCAGGGTCCATCTTAAACTTACTCAGTACACTGTGTCTCGAAAACTAGAAAGGTGAATCGGACTTTTAATCTTTGTGTGATCACTCTCATCTCCTCAGCTCTTCCTCTGGATGGAAATACAGAGGATCCAGTTCTTGGCCCTCTTCTGTTCCCATTTCACTCACTCCCTGGTGAACTCATTCGCTCTCACGGCTTTGACTACTATCTCTACGCAGATGACACGCAGATCTACATCTCCGCCCCTGTCCTCTCCCCTCCCTTCAGGCTCGCATCTCCTCCTGCCTCCAGGACGTCTCCACCTGGATGTCGTCCGCCACCCTAAAACTCAACATGAGCAAGACTGAGCTCCTCATCTTCCCTCCCAAACCCGGTCCTCTCCCAGACTTCTCTATCACCGTTGATGGCACGACCATCCTTCCCGTCTCTCAGGCCCGCAATCTCGGTGTCATTCTTGACTCGTCTCTCTCGTTCACCCCACACATCCTATCCGTTACCAAGACCTGCCGGTTTCACCTCTACAATATCGCCAAGATCCGCCCTTTCCTCTCCACCCAGACGGCTACCTTACTGTTACAGGCTCTCGTTATATCCCGCTAGACTACTGTGTCAGCCTTCTCTCTGACCTCCCTTCCTCCTCTCTCGCCCTGCTCCAGTCTATTCTTCACTCCGCTGCGCCGCGCTCATCTTCCTGCAGAAACGATCTGGGCCTGTCACTCCCCCTTCTTAAACAACTCCAGTGGTTGCCTATCAACCTCCGCTCCAAACAAAAACTCCTCACTCTAGCTTCAAGGCTCTCTCCATCACCTTGCCCCTTCCTACCCCTCCTCCCTTCTCTCTTTCTACTGCCCACCCGCACGCTCTGCTCCTCTGTCGCCCACATCCTCACCGTCCCTCGGTCTCGCCTATCCCGCCGTCGATCCCTGGGCCACGTCCTCCCGCAGTCCTGGAACGCCCTCCCCTCACCTCCGCCAAACTGATTCTCTTCCCTCTTCAAAACCCTACTTAAAAACTCACCTCCTCCAAGAGGCGTTCCCAGACTGAGCTCCTCTTCTCCCTCTACTCCCTCTGCCATCCCCCTTTACCTCTCCGCAGCTAAACCCTCATTTTCCCCTTTTCCCTCTGCTCCTCCACCTCTCCCTTCCCATCCCCACAGCACTGTACTCGTCCGCTCAACTGTATATATTTTTGTTACCCTATTTATTTTGTTAATGAATTGTACATCGCCTTGATTCTATTTAGTTGCCATTGTTTTTATGAGATGTTCTTCCCCTTGACTCTGTTTATTGCCATCGTTCTCGTCTGTCCGTCTCCCCCGATTAGACTGTAAGCCCGTCAAACGGCAGGGACTGTCTCTATCTGTTGCCGACTTGTTCATCCCAAGCGCTTAGTACAGTGCTCTGCACATAGTAAGCGCGCAATAAATACTATTGAATGAATGAATGAATGAATGAATGAAATGTCCCTATAGTCACTTTAGGAGGGGTCAGACCTCCAGTTATGTCAGCTGCATCCCAAGGACCTCCGCTGTTTCTCTTCCAGGAACAGGACAAAATTTGAATGACCTTTAAGCCCCCGAACTGCAATGAGATCATAGAGAATCCTATAAGTCACCCTCCCGTCTCTTCACCCTCTTCCCTTGGTGTTCTAGGCAATTTTGTTCCTCGAACAGTCAGCAGTTGACCGACGCTCTACCTCAGCTACACGGACAGGTTAGAATGCTACTGGGTTTTTAACACTTGAATCCACATGATCTCTAACAAATGAATGGGTTAATGTGAAATGATTCCTGTATAATAATGCCTTGACCTTTACTTTCATACATATCCTTTTCCCAGGACTCTACTTTCCTGTAGGTATTGTGCTTTCTGATGCTTGTCATTCAGCCTCTCCAGGAATCCCAGGTGGCAGGTCCACCCTCTCCACATTTCCTGAAGTCCAGAAAAAAAATGCCAGGGATGGGAGCCTCACTCCTCAGGGATCCTAACCTCCGGACCCCAACGTGGAAAAGCATTCACCTATCACCTTTCTCCTCAAGATTGCTCAGTCCTTTCTCTAACTGTAAATAGGTGAAGGGTTGCGATAGTGTTTAGGCCCATAGAAACCTACTGTCTGCTGAGACAAAGACATCACGTGTGTTAATCAGTCAATCAATTAATGATATTGGTTGAGCACAAACTATGTGCAGAGCACTCTTCTATATGCTTGTTAAGGGTCATTGTGTCCTACTCATGTGCTGGAATTCATTGAATTGACTGTTCAGTCTAGAGGTGTCAGGTAAGCGGTGGGCATAATATGCTGGGAAGTTCAAAAGTGTTTGAAACCTGGGCTGATCAAAATAGAATGTGGAAACTTGACCATTCCCTACCAATCTGACTGACATACTCACTTTATTTTGTATCCTTTGCAAGTTTTCTTTTCTGCTCCAGGCACCACTTCGCATGTCCCTGGTCCATCCTGATTTCTCCAGTGGTCCTGTAGAAATATGTTTCCGAAGCGATGACTGTTGATGTGGCTCAGGGAGTCAGTTTCCTCTCCCAGACAAGAGTAGGTATCTTGGGGAACTCTCTCCTCATCACACTCTACCTTACTTGATTCCTCCTGGGTTCCAAAGTGAAGCCCACAGACCTGACCATCATCCACCTGGCCCTCGTCCACACCGTGATGCTTCTTACAAGGTGGATTGTCACGGTAATTCCAAGACAGGATTTACTTTGTGACTAAACTCTCTTTTTGTTCTTTGATCTTGTATTGGTGCCGTCCTGCTTTGCTCTTGAACTTTATTCTGTCTAGATTGATGCTTATGATTTCGGGAAGCAGCGTGGCTCACTGGAAAGAGCACGGGCTTTGGAGTCAGAGGTCATGGGTTCGAACCCCGGCTCTACCACTTGTCAGCTGTGTGACTTTGGGCAAGTCACTTAACTTCTCAGTGCCTCAGTTCCCTCATCTGTAAAATGGGGATTAAGACTGTGAGCCCCACGTGGAACAACCTGATTCCCCTGTGTCTACCGCAGCGCTTAGAACAGTGCTCGGCACATAGTAAGCGCTTAACAAATACCAACATTACTTACTACTTGGACCATCCTTAAGCTTTCACAAAATGCTCTTTAAATCGTGTTTCTTATATTAAATGGAAGTCTGTATGGCTTGTTTTCCTGGTATGTCCTGGGATCTCGTGATTGAGGACACAATGAGATAGAAACCTTTCTGAAATCAGTTCTCTCTCTACTCGTAAGTCAGTACAGTGTGCTTTAATGGAAAGATCCCGGGCTTGGGAGTCAGAAGATATAGGTTCCAATCCTGGCTCCTTCACCTTTCCTGCTTGGGACCATGGGCAAGCCACTTAACTTCTCTGGGTCTGGGTTATCTCATCTGTAAAATAGGTATTAAAACTGTGACCCCCATTTGGCACAACCTGATGAGCTTGTATCTACTTCGGCGCACAAAATTGTGCTTGGCACAGAGTGAGTGCTTAACAAATACCATAATTATTAATTATTATTATTACTAGATGGAAAATGGCATCCAATGATTGATGCCAGTTTGGGGTAAAATAATGATGATTAATGTCCTTGTGGTTGGGAAGTCCTCATCTTTCTTCAGATGATGTCCCTGCCTGTTTTTTGTGGACCAGGTGATCTGCGAGAGCACACCCCTTATCTTGATGCTTTCCTATCCCAGCTCAGGCTTAAGGCATCTCCAGTGATCAGAGGCAGAGTGTCCCATTGCATGAGTGACGTCCTATAAAATCCTAGGAAGGTTCAATCCTAACCAAATGATTCCAAGGCAGATGAACGCCCAGTAAAGTCAGCTACTCAGACACATTGGTCAAATCTGAAACAATTCTCTTCTGATCATACTCCCTATCACAAAATGACCCTTCTTGCAAATGCCTAAATCCTAAGAATCTGAATTCTAAAACTTTCCTGAGTCCCTTCAGAAGAAAACAATTTGCATTAAAACAGAAATCCACAATTTTTCTTTGCCATTCATTTTTTTCTTTGTAGTGCTTGGCAATTAAGCACGTCACTATGTTATGCTGCACCCTTCTCCCAAATAAATCAATTGAAAATTAACTCTTAAGAGACATGTATAGTCTTTTACTGAAAGCTCACAGTACTCCTCCAAGCAGTTCCAAACACAGTGATCTGCATATAATGTCTTGTCGCATGTTGCCTAGTCCTCTGGACCCATAGCGGCTCTACAGACACTCCTCTCCCAGAAAGTCCTATTCTCCATCGCCATGCTGGTAGGTGTATCCATAGAGATTTCTTGGTAAAAATACAGAACTGGTTTAGCATAGCTCTCTTACCTGCAGTACACAAGAGTTTCTGCCCTCGAATCTCTCTCATGCAGCTGCTGCAGCACGGTGAATTTTGACTTGTAACAGACTGCCTTCCACTCGCAAGCCACTGCCCAAGCTAGGAATAGGAAGGTTTGCCTCTGCTTGACTCTCCCGCACATAGCAGATACTGGTAGAGTACTGGAAATTCTGCAGGTGTGATAATAATAAAGATGACATTTGTTAAGCTCTTACTATGTGCCGAGCATTGTTCTAACCATGCAGTAGCTCCAAGATAATGAGGTTATCCCGCTTGGGGGTCACAGTCTTATTGCCCATTTTACAGATGAGATAACTGAGGCAGAGAAGTTAAGTGACTTGACCAAGGTCAAACAGCAGACAAGCGGCAGGGCCGGAATCAGAACCCATGTTCTCTGACTCCAAACCTGTGCTCTTTCCCCTAAGCCAAACTGCTATTCTAATCATGAGAGGGGCTGCATACAATATAGACTCATTAATACCATAGATAGATTGATTTAATTGATTATGAGGTCTAAAAGAGAAGGTGCATTCTTCATGTAAATAATGTCTGAACTCTTGTTCAACTTCATCCTTCTCCGCTGCACTCTATCACACCTTTACGTCGTCCCATTTCTCTGCTCGTCACTACTCCACAGTGCAAATGTCCTCTTTAATTCATTAATTGGTTGGATTTCTAAATCAATCCATCTCCCCAAATTTCCTCCCATTATTCCACTCCCACTCAAGATGTCTCCTTACTTTTAGCAAATGCACCGATGAATATGTCTTTTTATGGTAAATTTATCTTACAGAGTAGGCTACCCTACACCTCACACAAATTCCTTAGGCTCACTTTTTTTCCTGCTTATGCCACCCCTGAGGTTGCCTCCTTGAATGAATGGTAAAACCAACCGCTGCATCCATCAGTGGTATTTATTAAGTGTTTATTTAGTGCAGTGAACTGTATTAAGCACTGGGGAGAGGAGGATGCAAAAATCTAGTGTGAGAGGGTGAATACTGCCCCAGGGTCCAGAGGTCTGTGACTGCTGGTAAATCAAGGGTCCTTGTCCACCTGTCCACAAAGAAACTCCCTGGCAGTTTAACTTTGGCCCTGGTTAATTTGATAATGTTATTTAAGTGCTTTGTGGCCCAACACTGTACTAAGTTCTGGAATAGGTACAAGGTAGTCAGGTGGGACATAGTCCAAGTCCCTCGTGGGCCTCACGGTCTCAAACTCAATTATAAACATGACATAACTGAGGCACAGAAAATTGAAGTCACCTTCCAAGGGTCACACAGCCAACAAGGGGGCGCTGGGATTAGAACATAGGTCCTCAGACTCCAGACCTTGGCTTCTTCCCCTTGGACATCCTGCTTCTCTCCTTATGGTTCCTCCCTAGGTTGGAGCAATCACCAAACCATTCACAGACGTGGGATCATTCTGTCCCCTCAGTGGCTCTGGGTACAATGTCCCCTATTTTTCTGTGGATGCTAGACTCCAGTAGTTCATGTCCCCCACTTGAGCTATGGTCTTTTAGAGGCCTCAGAACTACTTCTCTATGCCTTTCATTGGTCCCTTCTCTCCTTTGTCTTTTCCTGTAACTGTGGTGACATCAGCTCCAAAGCCATGGTCAACTGCCTCATGACTGCCTGATTGGTCTCCTTAACCTCTTGGAGGCTCTATCCTCTTCCATTAAGGCTGTGATGTCAGTCATTAATATTTATTGAGCATATACTGTGTGCAGAACACTACACTAACCACTTGGGAGACAACAATAGAACACTATCCCAGACACATTCCCTGCCTACAGTGAGCTTAGTTTCAAGAACCAGAGACAGACATCAATATAAATAAATTAATTACATATACCTTCTTGAGTGCTGTGGGGTTGGAGGAGGGATGAATGAAGGGAGCAATTCAGGGCATGGAGAAGGGAGAGGAAGAAGAGGAAAGGAGGACTTAGCCAAAGAAGGCCTCTTGGAGGAGTTGTGCCTTCAACAAGACATTGAAGGGGGCAAAGTAATTGTCTGTTGGATTTTAGATGGAGGGGATTCCAGGCCAGAGAAAGGATGTGGGGGAAAGGTCTGAGGCAAGATAGACAAGACTGAGGTACAGTGAGAAAGTTAGCACTAGAGGAGGGAAGTGCGTGGGCTGTTTGTACTAGGAGGTAGCGAGGTGCAGTAGGAGGGGCAAGATGATTGAGTGCTTCAAAGCCAATGGTGAGGAGTTTCTGCTCGATGTGGAGGAGTGGGGGAACGTCCTGAACCTTTTTGCAGAAAAATGATCTGGTCAGCAGAGTGAAGTATGGAGTGGGTAGGGGTGATACATGAGGCCGGGAGGTTGGCAAAGAGACTGATGCAGTATTCAAGGCAGGATAGGATAAGCGGTTATAGGAACATGGTAACAGTTTGGGTGAGAGGAAAGGGTAGATTTTAGCGGTGTTGTGAAGGTGGAACTGACAGAACATTTGTGTGGATTAATATGTGGGTTAAATGGGAAGGAGGAGTCAAGCATAAGGCCCAGGTTATGGGCTTGTGAGACAGGAATGGTGGTGATGCTGTCTGTGGTGATGAGAAAGTCAGGAGGAGGACAGGGTTTGGGTGGGAAGATGAGGACGTCTGTTGTGGGCATGTTGAGTGTGAGGTCACGAAGGACATCCAAGTAGAGATGTCTTGGAGGCAGATCGAGATGTGAGACTGTAGTGAGGGAGAGAGATGGTGGCCGGAGATGGAGATTTGATTCTCAACTGAATAGAGTTGATAGTTGAAGCCATGGGAGCAAATGAGTTCTCCAAGGGGATGGGTGTAGTTGGAGAATAGAAGAGGTCCCAGAACTGAACCTTGAGGGAAATTGGTTGGAATGGAATGGCCCCTTTTTGTCCTTGCTGACCTTATTACCTGGAGAGCAAACTTCCTCTTAGAAAGTAAGTCCCCACCCCCACAGGGCACGCAATTACCACTGTTGGCCCTCATTTTGGAGTCCCTTTAGGTCCAAATTGACATCTTGTCTGGCCTCCTGAAGTGACTTGGGTCCTTGAAGGGCCACCCCAATTTCAAATATATTGACAATAAACTCACTTCTGAAGGCCCAGGCTTGCAGAACTGGTTATCAGCCTGTGGTCTTGCCCATCCTCTCCAGGTGATCAAATCAGGACCTGGGTCTTACGTTTCAGGATCGTGCTCATAGAACCATGATTTGAGCCCAAATCTCCAGTGGACCCTCCCTCAGAACAGGAAAAGGAGTCCATGGTTCCAGCAAGCAGGACTTTAATGCCAAATGGAGTAGCCCAGCAGGGTGCCTGTCCCAGGACACAGTTGGGCACTCTGCCCCATCACTTCTCCCTGTCCTCAGTTACTCCATCAAGGTAGCAGCCTTATCTGTTTTTCGCTAGTTGTGTCCCCTCAATCTCTCTTCTTAGGTTATCTCTCCCTTGACTCTCATCTGGTCTCTCTTGTCTCTTCTCCAGTCCTTTAAGGAAAGTAAGGGCTCAATAAATACTGAATGATTGAATGATAGGGTGGGTTCCTTTCCACTGATTTGGTCTTCACGTAGGCAGAAGCAGTATGCTATAATATACACACGAACCCTTTCACTGTCAACATTTCACTCTCAGCAGCAGTATTCAATTAATGCTTATTATATGGAAAATACTGTGCTAAATGCTGGGGGGAACGTTCATAAATGATATAGATATAGGAGCAGAGATGCTTCCAGTGATCATGGCTGAGTCAAGCTGTTGCCAGCATATGACTATTCCCCAAGTGGAGGGGCCTGTGCAAGCCATGGTTGGGAGTGAGGGGTAGATTTGCTCCAAGATGGTGGGCCCCAGAGATCGGGTTGATCACTCTGGGGTTTTGGTTCAAAATACTCCTGGCCCTTGGCTGCAGCTCCCATACAGCACTGTTCTTCAATGAATCTTTTGCTTTCCAAATGTCCTGTCAGTTGATTATTTTAACCACATTTGAGGCTACGTCAATCGAGCGAGGGTATTCTGAATACTAAGGAAGTAGAAGGAAGTCACATTCCATGACAAATTCCTTAAATTTGGTCATACTATCTGACTCATAGACCATCTTAAAATTACTCACTACACTGTGTCTTGAAAACAAGACAAGTGAATCGCACTTTTATCTCTGTGTGATTACTCTGATCTCCTCAGCTCTTCCCCTGGATGAAAATGGCCGTAGAGTCACTTTAGGAGGGGTCAGACCTCCAGTTATGTCAGCTGCATCCTAAGGCCCTTTGTTGTTTTCCATCCAGGAACAGGACAGAATTCGAATTTCATATAAGCCCCTGAAGTGCAGTGGGATCATTCAGAGTCCTGTCAGTGCCCTCCTGTCTCTTCACCCCCCTCCCTTGGAGTCCTAGGCAAATTTGGCCCTCGAACACCCAGCGGCTCACTGACTCTTTACCCCAGCTACACAGAAATGTTAGAATGCTACTGGATTTGTAACACTTGAATCGAATGGATCTTTAACAAACGAATTAGTTAATGTGAAATGATTTCTCTATAATAATGCCCTGACCTTTCCATTCATACATTTCCCTTCCCCAGGACCCTACTCTCCTGTAGGTTCCGTGCTCTCTGACCCTTGCCCTTCAACCTCTTCAGAAATCCCAGGTTGCATGTCCACCCTCTCCTGATTTCCCACATCCCAGGAAAAAACCCGGGGATGGGAGCCTCACTCTTCAGAGATCTTAACCTCCGGACCCCAGTGTGGTAAAGCATTCACCTATTACCTTTCCCTTCAAGATTGCTCAGTCCTTTCTCTAACTGTAAATGGTTGAGGGGTTGCGATCAAGTTTAGGCCCATAAAGAAACTATTGTCTGCTGGGAGAAAGACAGCATCACGTGTGTTAATCAATCAATCAATTAATGGTATTGATTGAGCACTTACTACATGCAGAGCAGTGTTCTAAGTGCTGGTTAAGGATCACTGAGTCCTACTCATGTGCTGGAATATTTTGAGTTGACTATTCAGTCTGTTGGTGTCAGGTAAGAAGTGGGCATAATATGCCGAGAATTTCAAAGGGCATTTCAAACCGCGGGTTGATCAAAATGGATTGTGGAAACTTGACCATTCCCTACCAATCTGACTGACTTAATTCACTGTGGATCCTTTGCAAGTCTTCTTTTCCATCTCCAGGAACAATTCTCATGTCTCTGGTCCATCCAGACTTCTCCAGTGGTACGGCAGAAATTTGTATCAGGAAGCAATGGCCATTGATGTGGCTCAGGGAGTCTGTTTCCTCTCTGAGACAGGAGTAGGTATCCTGGGGAACTCACTCCTCATCACCTACTACCTCACTTCATTCCTCCTGGGTTCCAAACCGAAGCCCACAGATCTGACCATCATCCACATGGCCCTTGTCCACACCGTGATGCTTCTTATAAGGTGGATCGTCACAGCAGCAGGGATGCTGGGGCTGCAACTTGTCCAGAATGATGCTGAGGGTAAGCTCTTCGCCTATGTCTACCGCATCACCCGGGCCCTCTCCATCTGAACCACCTCCCTCTTGATCGTGGTCCAGGCCATCACCATCAGTCCTAGCACCTCCTTTCTGTTCCAGCTCAAGGTTCAGAACCCAAATGCCATCCACCTGGTCTTAGCCATCTTGTGGATTCCAACTAGCAAGGAAGTGTGCTAGTTTGCTGGATTTGAGGAGGGAGGACATTCAAGGCCAGGGTTCGGACGTAAGACAGGGGTTGATGATGGGACAGGGTAAGATAAGGAGCCCAGTCTTGGCCAGGTTAAGTTTTGGGTGGCAGGAGGACATCCAGGTGGAGGTGTCCTGAAGGTCGGAGGAGATGCAAGCCTGGAAGGAGGGAGAGAGAATTCTTCTAAGCGATGGGGCAGATACAAATTAATCTATGTTGGACTATAATTAATAATAAATGAACAATCAATATGTCTTTTTATGGTAAATTTATCTTACAGAATGGTGGTGGTGCTGTCGTGGTGATGGGAAAGTCAGAAGGAGGACAGGGGTTTTGGGTGGGAAGAATGAAGAGGTCTGTTTTGGGCATGGGTGAGTGTGAGGTCCAACAGACATCAATAAACCTGTGGACAAGGATTGTCCTCCATTTGTTGCTAGATTGTACTTTCCAAGAGCTTAGTACAGTGGTCTGCACACAGTAAGCGCTCAATAAATATGACTGAATGAATGGAATGAATGAATGTACATAGGTAGCACTCGACAAACACTGTCATCATCATTGTTTGTTACTACCATCATTATTATTATTTAAGTGTCCAATTGAGACCCATGGACCTGAGGCCCATGGAATCACCAGATTTATATACTCTCTCCTTTCCTCTTTTTTTACGGTTATTTGTTTAAGTGATAACTAGTGTGCTAACCACAGTTCTAAGCACTGGCATAAGGTAATCAGATGGGACACAGTCCTTGGCCCATATGATACGGTGTTCTGCACACCGTAAGCACTCAATAAATAATAATAATAATAATAATGTTGGCATTTGTTAAGCACTTACTATGTGCAGAGCACTGTTCTAAGTGCTGGGGTAATCCCCATTTTACAGATGAGGTAACTGAGGCACAGAGAAGTTAAGTGACTTGTCCAATGTCACACAGCAGACAGGAGAAGGAGCCGGGTTTAGAACCCACTTCCTCTGACTTCCAAGCCCATTCTCTTGCCACTAGACCATCTACTTCTCGTCATACTTTGATGATGGTGATGATGATGATGGGACCTGTTAAGCACTTAAGATGTCCCAAGCACTCTTCTAAGCACTGGGTAGATACAAGGTAATCAGGTTGTCCCATGCTAGGCTCACAGTCTTAGTCCCCATTTTACAGATGAGAGAACTGAGGCACAGAGAAGTTAAGTGACTTGCCCAAGGTCACACAGCAGACAAGTGGCGGAGGAGGGATTAGAACCCACGACCCCTGACTCCCCAGCCCGGGCCTCTTCCATTAAGCCACGTTCTAAACAGAGTAATGAAGATAGGGAGAATGAAAGGCACTAGTCCTGTAAGTCACCAGCTCCAGAGTAAGTTAACTAGTTACAGTATTTTTTAAGTTCTTACTCTAAGTCTATCACTGTGCTAAAGACAGTCAGGGAGACACAAATTCTACAAATACCACAATGCTAGCCTGAATCACCATTCTGTTACGTGAGCGGGAAGAATCTGAGGGTTTTCCGTACCATTTTTAAGCTACTTAGAGCTAAAATACCTTGAATTGTCAAAGTTTTGATCTGACTTTCTGTGTAGTCCATCAACATTTCTCTACCTAGGCTACCTATCCACAATTTAGAATTGTGAGCCTCATGGGTGTAATCTGTTTTGGATTTACACTAGTCTAATAAGAAAGTTGATTATAAAAACAATTGTGGGTATTTATTCAATTTCTATCTTATCAGTGCTGAGCACTCTGCTAAGTTCTGGGAAGGTATAGATAGTCAGATCGCACATGGGGCCTCACAGTCTGAGTAGGATAGAGAACAGGTATTAAATCCCCATTTTGCAGTTTTCCCTGAGACTGAGGGACATAAAGTGACTCGACCAGGGTCCCATAGCAGATAGGTGACAAAGCAGGTCCTCTGACTCCCAGATCATCCTCCTTCCACTGGGCCAATAGACATGCTGACTTCTAGCTGGTAACTTGGTATACTAAACACCATTCTGAATGAATATTCATTCAATTCATTCAATCAAATCTGTGTGCAGAGCATTGAAATAAGCACTTGGGGAGAAAGTATATTATAATAATAAAAAGACATATTCCTTGTCCACAAGGAGCTTATAGTCTAGAGGAGCAGTCAGGCATTCATACCAATAAATAAATTACAGTTCTGTACATGAGTGTTGTGGGACTGGTTTGGGGGGGGGCGTCTTGTGATATAAGGTTTGGGATATTTGGGTTTCCACTGGGGCCTGGAAGTTGGAGAGGGGTGAGAGTAAATAGATTGTGAGCCAAATGGTTAAGAATTAGGAATAACCTGAAAGAGAAGTGATCCTGAGCTGGTAAGCAGCAGGACCTAGTGAAAAGAGGTTAGGTCTGGGTGTCAAAGGACCTGGTTACTAATTCTGGCTCCACCACTTTGCTGTGGTGAGCTTGGGCAAGCCACTCAACTACTCTGTGCCTCAGTTATCTAATCCATAAAATGGGGATTAAATCTTCCTCCCTCCAATTAGACTATGAGCCCCATGTTGGGCAAGGCTGTGTCCCACCCAGTTAGCATATATCTGTCCCAGCATTTGACACATAATACCATTAAAAACATTAAGAGGAGATTATCTTCAAGTGAGGGGAGGGTAGCAATAACAAAGGCAACAGAAAAGTGGTCGTGGGGTAAAGGCATAGATTAAGAACCAAAATAGCATGATGGAGGGGGCAGCAATTATAAATGAAAAAGGAAGGATTCAAGACTCCCCATCTCTGCTTCTACTCCCTTTCCCCATTCCTGTTCCCCACTGATTTATCCAACAATTTCTCTTCCCACCTTTAAACCTTTATTGAAGGCACATCTTCTTTAAAAGGCCTTCTCTAACTAAGCCCTCATTTCCTTTTCTTCCACACCCTTCTGAATCACCCTGACTTGCTCTCTTTATTCATTCCCCCACCCCAGCACCATTCATTCACTCAATAGTATTTATTGAGCGCTTATTATGTGCAGAGCACTGTACTAAGCGCTTGGAATGTACAATTCAGCAACAGATAGAGACAATCCCTGCCCATTGACAGGCTTACAGTCTAATCGGGGGAGACAGACAAAAACAATAGCAATAAATAGAATCAAGGGGATGTACATATCATTAACAAAATAAATAGGGTAATAAAAATATATACAAATGAGCAGATGAGCACAGTGCTGAGGGGAGGGGAAGGGAGTGGGGAGGAGCAGAGGGAAAGGGGCTAGCTAAGGGGAGGTGAAGTGGGGGCAGAGAGGCAACAGAGGGAGCAGATGGAAAAGGGGAAGCTCATCTTGGAAGGCCTCTTGGAGGAGAGTGAGCTCTCAGTAGGGCTTGAGAGAGGGGAAGAGAGTTAATTTGGTGGAGTGTGAGGAGGGAGGAACATTCCAAGGACAGCAGGAGGACGTGGCCCAGGGGTCGACGGTGGGATAGGCGAGAACGGGGGACGGTGAGGAAGTGGGTGGCAGAGGAGCGGAGCCTAACAGGGTGGGCAGTAGAAAGAGAGAAGGAGGAGAGGTAAGAGGGGGCAAGGTGATGGAGAGCCTTGAAGCCTCAAGTGAGAAGTTTTTGCTTCGTGCATAGGTAGACAGGCAACCTACTGAAGTTTTTTAAGAAGGGGAGTGACATGCCCAGAGCGTTTCTGCAGGAAGATCAGCTGGCAGCAGAATGAAGAATAAACTGGAGCGGGGAGAGACAGGAGGAAGGGAGATCAGAGAGAAGGTTGACACAATAATCCACAGCACTTAGGTACATTATTGTAATTCATTTGTTTATATTAACAGGAGTCTCCCCCTCTAGGTTAAAAGCTTTACTGTGGGCAGGGAATGTGTACTGTCATATTCTATTCTCCCAAGTGTTTGGTACCATGCTCTCTACGAAGTAAGCACTCAATAAACGTGACTGCTCGATTAACTGATTGGGGTATAGTATGCAGCGGACAGGATAGGCAGAGAAGGAAATGACCCACTCTCGCTCCTCCCTCTAGATGGTATTCATACAACTTGAGTGAGATTTAATGTGATGGTGAGGACAGGACAGGGGCCTTTTAACGCAGGAATCTAGGTGCTGGGGCTTGGGTACTGGGGGTCTGGGCCACTTGGGTCTCTGACTCTTCTGGCAGAAAGGGGAGCCCATCCAAGGACAAGGGCCCGCAGGGGACCCCGCCTATAAACTCACCCAAAGTGGGTCACTCGCTGTTGAAAGGCTGATTGGATCAGGACCAGGGGAACGAGTTATTTGGGGCTGCTGGCTATCAGAAGTCATAACACAAGGGTAACCATCTGGAATACATGATGGATTCATTCATGTCTGGGTGCCTGATCCAGCCAGGTATTTGCCGGCCTAAAATTAACTGCATCTCCTGAGATTTTCTCCAGGTAATGATAATGATAATGATGGTATTGGTTGAGCATTTCATATGTTTCAAGCACTGTTCTAAGTACTGGGTTTAGATATGAGCTAATCAGATTGGACACAGTCCCTGTCCCACATGGGGATCACAGTCTTAATTCCCATTTTTATATGTGAGGGTAACTGAGACACAGAGAAGTTTGTGACATTCCCAAGGTCATGAAACAGACATTCGTCAGAGCTGGGATTAGAACTCAGGTCCTTCTGGCTCCCAGGCCCATTCTTTCATTCAGTAGTATTTACTGAGTGCTTACTATGTGCAGAGCACTGTACTAAGCACTTGGAATGTACAAATCGGTGACAGAGACAGTCCCTGCCCTCTGACAGGCTTACAGTCTAATCGGGGGAGACAGACAGACAAGAACAATAGCAATAAATAGAATCAAGGGGATAAACATCTCATTAAAACAATAGCAAATAAATAGAATCAAGGCGATGTACATTTCATTAAGGAAATAAATAGGGTAATGAAAATATATACAGTTGAGGCGGACGAGTACAGTGGCTAAAGGGGATGGGAAAGTGAGAGGGGGAGGAGCAGAAGGAAATGGGGAGAAAAGAGGGTTTAGCTGCGGAGGGGTGAAGGGGAGGGGTAGAGGGAGTAGAGGGAAAAGGGGAGCTCGGTCTGGAAGGCCTCTTGGAAGAGGTGAGCTTTAATCCTCTAGGCCACACACGGGCCTCGGGTGACGACAGGACACCCTGACTCTGTCATTATTGGACTCTTCCTTCAGCCTAAATGTGATGCAAAACATCAGAAAAGGTTATACGTCCTTCAGTCTCCTCATCTGTAAAATGGAGATTACAATTTTGCACTCTCTCTTGAACTGTGGGACAAACATGATGCCCCGAATTGATGATCTTGTATTTACCCCAGTGCCTAGAACAGTGCTAAATGCATAGTAAGGGCTTAACAGACATGACAGTTATTCATTATCTGATTAGGTTTGCTGAGGCACATTGTAAGTGCTAAAAACTATTAACAACAACTTAAAAACTGTAATTAATATTGCTTAAAAGAAAGAAGGTCCCTCACAAAACCATGAGAGTTGCATTCTGCAAATTATCATCCTTTCCCTTTTCTAAAGCAACGTTCAGTCCACGTTTACACCCTCCTCAAGAACATCCAGTGGTTGCCCCATCAACCTCTGCATCAGACAGAAACTCCTTACCCTTGACTTTAAAGCATTCAGTGACCTTGCCCTCTCCTACCTTCCCTCACTGCTGCCTCACTATTTTCTGGTCTGCAGCACTTCACTCCCTTAATGTCAACCTACGCACTCTACTAGATCTCATCTATCTTTCTGCCAATCTTTCACTCGTGTCCTGCCACTGGCCTGGAAAGCCCTCCCTTTTCTATCTGATAGACAGTTACTCTCTCCCACCTTCAAAGCTTTATTGAAAGCCCATCTCCTCCAAGGCTTTTCCTGTCTAAACCCTCCTTTCTTCTTCTCCACTGGCCTTCTGCATCACCCCTTGAATTCAGATTTATTACTTTTTTGACCCCTCCCTCAAAAACACAGCATTTATGTACATAGCTGTAATTTATTTATTTATATTAGTTATTGTCGGGCTCACCCTATAACCTGTAAGCTCATCGTGGGCAGGGAATGTGTCTACCAACTCTGTTGTATTGTAGTCTCCAAAGAGTTAGGTAGAGTGCTCTGCACTTAGGAATCTCTCAGTAAATTCAAACGATTGATGGTTTCACTGATTTTGAATTTAGTCTGGGTAATTGCAGAACAACCGGATACCAAAAATAATAATGATAATTAAAAAAACTGTGGCATTTGTTAAGTGCTTATTATGGAGGAGCTGGAGAGAGGAGGGGGATTGAGGAGAAGCAATTGCAGCAACTTGCGGGTGTCTCGTAGCAGCATCACTTCCACATGGGGGCCTCATGTCACCAGGAAGAGGTGGGGGAAGGAGGATGCTGGGCAGCATGGCGACTTGGCATGGCCTTTGTGGTGGAAGTGGCTCAGTGTTAACTTCATCACAGTGGAACTCAAAACCAAGGAAGACAAATAGAAGGGGGTCACAAGAGGGGGCCAGACAGAACCTGACTGGGGGTGTGGCACTTAGTATCACCAAGCACTGTGTTCAATACTGAGATAAATGCAAGATACTCACATCTGACAGAGTCCCTGTCCCACATGGCGATCACAGTCTGAGGGATAGAGAGAACAGGTAGCTCACCCCCATTTTATACTCCTTTTCCCCATTAAATCAAATGGGAATGGCATTTCAACCAAGAATTTAAGAGGCGAAGGTGTCTGCCGGTGTGTCCTGAGTAATTTTTCATTCAATAGTATTTATTGAGTGCCTACTATATGCAGAGCACTGTAATAAACTCTTGGAATGTACAAATCGACATCAGAGACAGTCCCTGCCCACTGATGGGCTTACAGTCTAATCGGGGGAGACAGACAGACAAAAACAATAGCGATAAATAGAATCAAGGGGATGTACATCTCATGAAAACAATAGCAATAAATAGAATCAAGGGGATGTACATCTCATTAACAAAATAAAAAGGGTAATAAAAATATATAAAAATGAGCGGATGAGCACAGTGCTGAGGGGAGGGAAAGGAAGAGGGGGAGGAGCAGAGGGAAAGGGAGGAAAAAGGGTGTTTAGCTGTGGGGAACTGAAGGAGGGGGTAGAGGGACAGCAGAGGGAGCAGATGGAAAAGGGGAATCTCAGTCTGGGAAGGCCTCTTGGAGGAGGTGAGCTCTCAGTAGGGCTTTGAAGAGGGGAAGAGAGTTAGTTTGGTGCAGGTGAGGAGGGAGGGCATTCCAGGACAGCAGGAGAACGTGACCGAGGGGTCGACGGCGGGATAGGAGAGAACGGGGGACAGTGAGGAGGTGGGCGGCAGAGGAGCCAACCATGCGAGGTGTGCAGTAGAAAGAGAGAATGGAGGAGAGGTAGGAGGGGGCAAGGTGATGGAGAACCTTGGAGCCTAGAGTGAGAAGTTTTTGTTTCGTGTGGAGGTCGATAGGCAACCACTGGAGGTTTTTAAGAAGGGGAGTGACATTTCCAGAGCATTTCTGCAGGAAGATGATCTGGGCAGCGGAATGAAGAATAGACTGGAGTGGGGAGAGACAGGAGGAAGGGAGATCAGAGAGAAGGCTGACACAATAATCCAGCTGGGATATTATGAGAGCCTGTACCAGTAAGATAGCCGTTTGGGTGGAGAGGAAAGGGCGGATCTTGAAGATATTATAAAGGTGAGACGGGCAGGTCTTGGTGATGGATTGGATGTGTGGGGTGACTGAGAGAAATTCTTGTATTTGTGTACTTTTCTCACTATCTTCACAGTGTTTAACCTAGTGAGAGAGGGAATGATCAAGGTAAAGACATGTGACTGGGACAGCGACAGGCAAGTGGACAGGAAGTAGACACCAAAAAATACCCTCTAGAATGTGAGCTCCTTATGTGCAGGGAATGTGTCTACCAACCTTATTGTACTGGACTCTCCCAAGCGCTCAGGACAGCCATGCCTTGCCTTTGCTGAGCAAGACAAATTAAATGAAGAATATACAGGATGGAAACTCAGCTGACTCTGTTATACAGAGGAGAGAAAATTAGGTCCTCACAGACCCAATACATGATGACTGTGGGGAGAGCCAGCCTAGTGATCTTGGAGTGCTGGAATGAACTCAGAATGTCTAAGACTGAGCTCAGCATGTCTAAGACTGAGCTCCTTATCTTCCCTCCCCAAACCCTGTCCTCTCCCTGACTTTCCTGTCACTGTGGACGGCACTACCATCCTTCCTGTACCACGAACCCGCAACCTTGGTGTCATCTTGACTCCGCTCTCTCATTTTCCCCACACAATCAATCTGTCAGCCAAAACCAGCTGGTCTCACTTCCACAACATCACCAAAATCTGCCCTTTCCTCTCCATCCAAACTGCTACCTTGTTGGTACAATCTCACATCATACCCCACCTGGATTGCTGGCATCGGCATCCTTTCTGATCTTCCATCCACTTGTCTTTACCTGCTTCAATCTATACTTCATTCCTCTGCCCGGATTATCTTTCCACAGAAATGCTCACACCCCTCCTCAAAAATCTCCCAGTGGTTGCCTGTCAACCTTCACATGAAGCAAAAACACCTCACTCTTGGTTTCAAACCTCTCCATCCCTTGCCCCCTCCTACTTCATCTCCCTTCTCTTCTCCTACAGCCCACCCCATATACTCTGCTCATCTGCCACCACTACCTCCTCAATGGACCTCATTTCTCACCTGTCCTGCGTCGACACCTAGTCCACGTCTGCCACTGACCTGGAATGCCCTCCCTTCTCACATCTGCCAAATAACTCTCTTCCTCTCTTCAAAGCCCCTACTGAGAGCTCACCTCCTCCAGGAGGCCTTCCCAGACTAAGCCCTCCCTTTACATCTGCCCCTCCTCCCTCCCTTTATCCCCTTCCCCCTCCCACAGCACAAATATTGCATACATTATTTTTTACTCTATTTTATTAATGATGTTATATATCTATGATTCTATCTATTTTGATGGTATTGTTGCCTGTCTACTTGCTTTGTTTTTCTCTCTCTGTCTCCCCTCTTAGACTATGAGTCCCTTGTTGTGCAGGGATTGTCTCTATCTGTTGCCGAATTGTACATCCCGTGCTTAGTATATTGCTCTGCGCACAGTAAGCACTCAGTAAATATGAATGAATGAATGAATGAATGAATGAACGAATGAAGATATTATAGTTGGATGCCTTTGGTGTTTGTGATCACTTATTTCCCCCTAAAAATAGTGTTTGTTAGGCGTGTTATATGTGCCAGGCACTGTACTAAGCACCGGGATAGATATAAGATCATCCAGCTGGACAGAGTCCATGGAACCCATGGGGCTTACAACTCTAACCCCTATTTTACAGCTGAGGAAGCTGAGGTACAGAGAGGTTAAGTGACTTGCCCAAAGTCACTCAGCAGACAAGTGGTAGGGCCATGATTAGAACCCAGGACCTCTATTCACAGGTCTGAGATCTTTCCACTAGGCCACACTGCTTCCCGATATTGATGGTGAGTATGGTTCAGACATTATACGAATGGAACTGCTCAAGGACTCAGATGAGTTACTTATGGAAGGACCATGCACTATGACCATAGGGAATTTTGGACTCGGCTACCCTTCTGTGAATCTTCAGTTTGGCTGGAAGTGTATTACTTCATGCTGTTCTACCTCATTAGCTCTCGAAGAGATAGGAGTATATTCTCTCTCTTTTTAAATCACCATACACCCCCCCACACTCCCCCACACCTATACATGTATCTCTCTTCAAAAGGGATATACTGTTACATGTATGTTTCTATATGTGTTCACATAGCTCTGTCCCTTTGAGATATTTATAGGTAAGTGTAAATCAGTGAGTGCATTATTAAGGTCAGTATATTAGACATGTATATCTGCGTGATGAGGAAATAGAGAATCAGTGTCTTAGTTCTGCTGTGCTAACTCATCGCAAGTTCCACACTCAGTTAATCAACCCAACAGTGGGACTTGCTTAATGCTTACTATATGTAAAGTTGAGTTGCCTAGTGGAAAGAGACCAAGCCTGGGAGTCAGACGTTCCAGGTTCTAATCCTGCCCATGACATTTTCCTGCTGTGTGACGTTGGGCAAGAAACTTAACTTCTATATGCCTCAATTTCCACATCTGTAAAGTGAGGATTCAATAGCTATCTTCCCTCCTACTTAGAATGCGAACACCACGAAGGTTATGGGCTGTGTCTGATCTTGTATCTAACCCAGCACTTAATGCAGTGCATGGCACTTACAAAGAGCTTAACAGATGTCACTATAATTATCATTTCTTATATTACTGTTATCATTATGATGTTCATTATTATTATGATTTGGTTCAGAAAGCCAGAAGAGTTGTGGCCCAGCTGAATCTGACTGATTGCTATGATGCACTGACAAAGGTGGTTTCTGAAAACTGGGGACTTGCCATCTCCTGCTCATTCCTGACAGTGTCAGCATCCTGCTAGTAAAAAGAAAAATCACTGGCCTGGAGGGAGATGAGCACATGAAACCCTTCTCTATAAACACCCACCTGGCCAACACACTGGGCCGAGAGAAGCTCGGTTCTGGAATCAAATGGCAGCATGGTGACTTTCTCCATCTAGTTTCGTGAGCCAAGGGGGTCATGTAGACCTGGACCAGACTAGTCAACAAAATCAGTAGGAAGCATGACTATGAGAAGTGGCCGTTCCCCCAGATCCTGACAATGATACTGCCTGGGCACCCTGGCCAGACCAGGGCAGATTTCCCATCCTTCCTTGGTCCATCTACCCTCTAGGAGATTTACTGTACTGAGAGAGATGCCTGTTTCTGATTGTATCCTGAATCACTTTCTCCATCATTTTCCCACCTCCCAGCTGCATGTCCGGCACAGGCTTCTCCATCCCAGATTTGGGGACCTCTCAGCAGAGAGACAGCCCTGTTCCCAGGACACCCGTGCCTCTTGGATTTTCAGCAAATCTCTCCAATTTGTGGTTGAGACAAACACTTTCTCACTTCTCCCCATCCCTCTGCTGGTCCCAGAGAGGCAGGGTCTGGCCATAAGCTGGGAAGGGGAACAGGATCAGTTTTAGGGCCACTAGACTGGGTCTTTTCCTGAAATGAAAAGGTTACTGCTGACTTTCTCTCTTCTCTCTTGACCGCTGATTCAAAGGCAAACTCTGTCCCACAAACACCCTAACACAGAAATGGTTTAACCAACACACACAAACACACACACACACACAAACACACACACACACACAAATGACACCAACATACACAAGCACACACATAAATATATCCCTACAATTCTGGCAAGACAATTAAAGTCTCATTTCACCTCCCACCAGAAACAATCTAGTGCCTTAACAGTTCACTGGACTAAACTATTCCCAAATCTCTATAAGAATGCTTTAATTCTTTATGTTCTTAAAAATCACATTTGGGCTTTGAATAGATTCAAACAGTCATTCAGGCTGCTATTTTATCTTACCTCACTTCTCCCTCTTTCCTTCTCCCCTCTTTACCCTGGGCTCCAGCAGGCATGGGATATCTTCACTAATTTTCCTGGAATCCAGTTCCTTCCAGTTGCTCCTTGTCTACTACTTCTGTTGAATCCTCAGTGAGTATCAGTTTCAAATGACTCTGATTCCTTCCGTAAACTTGCTCTTGCATATTATAACTTCCTAGGGCAATGATGCCATCTCCCTTAAAAAGACCTCCTCTCTACTTTTCACTGAACTCAAATTGGGTTAATTTAACTTTAACAAATAGTTGGCAATCTGGTTTTACCACAGGCTGGTCATCCCACCTCTGTTCATCATCTTCTAGCCCGCTGGTTTCATTTCTAGATTCGCTGAAAGGCTCGTCCTGATAAGGGGTGACACTTCAACTGCTTAAAGACTGATTTGACACATTAATATTGCCATGTGGTAGGCAGACCCACTCTTGAATGTGAGTATTCTTTTTATCCTCTTAACAATTTGAGCAAAACATACTTATATTCACTCCCAAACTGTACCAGGAGCTACATGACTAATTCAAAGACAGGATTTACTTAGTGATCAAACTCTCTTTTTGTTCTTTGATCTTGTATTGGAGCAGTCAATTTTTCTACATAACTTTATTCAGTCTAGATTGATACTTATGATTTTACTTACTAATTGGACCATCTTTAAGCTTTCACAAAATACTTTTTAATCATGTTTCTTTTATGAAATAGAAGTCTGTATGGCTTGTTTTCCTGGTATGTCCTGGGACCTCCTGATTGAGGACATGATGAGACAGAAACCTTTCTGAGATCAGTTCTCTCTCTCGTCAAAAGTCAGTAAAGTGTGCTTTATTGGCAAGAGCCCGGGCTTGGGAGTCAGAGGACGTGGATTCTAATCCTGGCTCCACCACCTTGTCCTCTTTGCGACCTTGGGCAAGTCACTGAACTTCTCTGTGCCTCTGCTACCTCATCTGTAAAATAGGTATTAAGACTGTGAGCCCCACGTGGGACAACCTCATGAGCTTGTATCTACTTCAGCACATAGAATAGTGCCTGGCACATATTAAGTGCTTAACAAATATCATAATTATTAATTATGATTATTACTAGATAGAAAATGGCATCCGATGATTCATAGTAGTTTGGGGTGAAATAAGAACAATTAATGTCCCTGTGGTTAGAAAGTCCTCATCTTTCTTCAGATGATGTCGCTGCCTGTTTTTTCTGGACCAGGTAATCTACCAGAGCACTCCCCTTATCCTGATGCTTTCATATCCCAGCTCAACCTTAAGGCATCTCCAGTGATCAGAGGCAGAGTGTCCCATTGCATCAGTGATGTCCTGTAAAATCCTAGGAAGGTTCAATCCTAACCAAACGATTGCCAAGCAGATGAACGCCCAGTAGAATCAGCTACTCAGACACAATTGATAAAATCTGAGTCAATTCTTTTCAGATCATACTCCCTATCACAAAGTGGCCCTTCTGTAAATGCCTAAATCCTAGGAATCCAAGTCCTAAAACTTTCCTGAGTGCCTTCAGAAGAAAACACAATTTGCTTTAAAACAGAAATCTGGAATTTTTCTTTGCCATTCATTTTTCTTTGTAGGGCTGGGCAATTAAGCACCCCACCATGTTTTGCTGCACCCGTCTCCCAAATAAATTATTCCAAAATTAACTCTTAATAGACATTTTAATGTTTGGGTTTTTATTGTAAGCTCACTGTACTCTTCCAAGCAGTACCAAGCACAATGATCTCCATATAATGTCTTATGTTGTGGAGTCATCTGGACCCATAACGACTCCACAGATGCACCCTTCCCAGAACATCCCACTCCCCATCTGCAATTCTGGGAGGTGTATCCATAGAGGTTTTTTGGTAAAAAATATGGAAGTGGTTTACCATAGCCTTCTTAACCTGCAGTACACTAGAGTTTCTGTCCTCCATTATCGCTGGTGCAGCTGCTGCCTAGCATGGGTGAGTTTTGACTTGTAACAGATTGCTTTCCTCTCACTAGCCACTAGCCCAAGCTAGGAATAGAATGGGTTTGCCTCTGCTTGATTCTCCCTCTCATAGCAGATACTGGTAGGGTAGTGGAAATTCTCCAGGTGTGATAACAATAATGATGGCATATGTTAAGCTCTTACTATGTGCCAAACATTGTTCTAACCATGGGGTAGATACAAGATAATCAGGTTTTCCCACTTGGTGGTCACAGTCTAAATGCACATTTTATGGAAGAGATAAATGAAGCAGGGAGAGGTTAAGTGACTTGCCCAAGGTCACACAGCAGACAAGCGGCAGAGCCGGGATCAGAACCCACGTCCTCTAACTCCCAAGCCCGTGCGCTTTCCACAGAGCCACACTGCTTTTATAATCTTCAGAGGGGCTGCATATAATATATACTGATAAATGTCATTGATAGATTAATTTGATTGATGATGTGGTCTAAAAGAGAAGGAGTATTCTTCATGTAAATAATGTCTGAACCTTTGTTCAACTTCATCTTTCTCCACTGCACTCTATCACACCTTTATGTCATTCTATTTCTCTGCTTGACACTACTCCCCAGTGCAAATGTCCTCTTTAATTCCTTAATTAGTTGGATTTCTAAATCAATCCATCTTCCCAAATTACCTCCCATTATTCCACTTCCTCTCAAGATATCTCCTTACTTGTAGCAAAAACATCGATTAATATTTCTTTTTAAAGTAACTTTATTTTACAGAGTAGGCTGCCCTGCACCTCACACAAATTCCTTAGGGTCTCTTTTATTTTCCACTTGCGCCACCCCTCAGGTTGTCTCCTCAAATGAATGGTAAAACCAATCGATCCATCCATCCTTGGTATTTATTGAGTGCTTATTTAGTGCAGGGAACTGTACTAAGCAATGGGGAGAAGAGAATGCAAAAGTCTAGTGAGAGACCATGAATACTGCCCCAGGGTCCAGAGGGCTGTGCACTGCTGATAAATCAAGGGTCCATGTCCCTATGTCCACACAGAAACTCCCTGGCAGTTTAGATTTGTCCGAGGTTAATTTGATAATGTTATTTAAGTGCTTATTCATTCATTCAATTCAATAGTATTTATTGAGCGCTTACTATGTGCAGATCACTGTGCTAAGCACTTGGAATGTACAATTTGGCAAAGATAAAGACAATCCCTGCCAACTGATGGGTTTACAGTCTAATCGACTAATGCTTACTGTGGGCCAGACACTGTACTAAATTCTGGAATAGATACAAGATAATCAGGTTGGTCATAGTCCATGTCCCACATGGACCTCATGATCTCAAACCCCATTTTAAACATGACATAATGGAGGCACAGAAAATTTAGGAGACTTTCTAAGGTTCACATAGCCAACAAATGGTGGAGCTGGGATTAAAACCCAGGTCCTCGACTTCCCAAGCCTCTGCTTCTTCTACTTGGCCACACCACACTGCTTCTCTCCTTATGATCCTACCCTAGGTCGGGGCAAGCACCATACCGTACACAGATATGGGATCGTTCTATGCCCTCAGTGGCTCTGGGTACAAAGTCCCCTATTTTTCTGCGAGCACCAAAAGACAGACTCCAGAAGTTCATCCCCCAAGTTGAGCTAAGGTCACTTAGAGGCCTTGGAACTTCTTCGCCCTGCCTTTCAATTGCCCCTTCTCTCCTTTGTCTTTTCCTATAACTGTGGTGACATCAGCTCCAAGCCCATGGTCAACTCATTTATGACAGCCTGATGGGCCTCCTTAACATTCTGGAGGCTCTATCCTCTTCCATTAAGGCTGTGATGTCAGTCACTCATATTTATTGAGCATGTACTGTGCACAGAACACTAAACTAAGTACTTGGGAGAGAATAACAGTACAATATACCAGCCACATTCCCTGCCCCCAGTGAGCTTAGAGTCAAGATGCAGAGAAAGACATTGATCTAAAGAAATAAATTACATAAACATTCTTGAGTGCTGTGGGGCTGGGAGGGGGGGATGAATGAAGGGAGAAAGTCAGGGCTGGTAGAAAGGACAGGAAGAAGAGAAAAGTAGGCCTTAGTCAGGGAAGGCCTCTTGGAGGAGATGTGCCTTCAATAAGACATTTAAGAGTGGGAGAGTAATTGTCTGTTGGAGTGGAGGAGAGTAGTAAGTAGGGGAGAAGGAAAAAGGGAGAAGTGGATTAAGATAAAACAGCAGCCTGAATGACTGTTTGAATCTATTCAAAGTCTAAATGAATTAATATCGCCAAGATCTGCCCTTTCCTCTACAACCAAACGGGCTATCTTACTGGTGCAGGCTCTCACAATATCCTGGTTGGATTATTGTGTCAGCCTTCTCTCTGATCTCCCTTCCTCCTGTCTCTCCCCACTCCAGTCTATTCTTCATTCTGCTGCCCGGATCATCTTCCTACAGATACCCTCTAGACATGTCACTCCGCTCCTTACAAACCTCCAGTGGTTGCCTATCAACCTCTGCACGAAATAAAAACTCCTCATTCTTAGCTTCAAGGCTCTCCATCACCTTGCCACCTCCTACCTCACCTCCCTTCTCTCTTTCTACTTACTGCCCAGCCCGCACGTTCTGCTCTCTGCCGCTCACCTCCTCACCATCCCCCATTCATGTCTATCCCACCATCGACCTCTGGCCCACAACCTACCACTATCCTAGAGTGCCCTCCCCCCTTAACTCCAGCAAACTAACTCTCTTCCCCTCTTCAAAGCCCTACTGAGAGCTCACTTCCTCCAAGAGGCCTTCCCAGACTGAACTTCTCCTTTTTCCTCTGCTCCCTTCCTGCTCCCCCACGCCCTCTGCACCTCCCCCTTCCCCTTCCCTTAGCTAAGCCCCCTTTCTCTCCGCTCCTCCCCCCCTCCTACCCGTCCCCTCAGCACTGCACTCATTTGTATATATTTTATTACCTTATTTATTTTGCTAATAAGGGGTACATCCCCTTGATTCTATTTATCGTGATTATGTTGTCTTGTTTTTGTCTGTCTGTCGTCCCCAATTAGATTGTGAGAAGCAGCGTGGCTCAGTGAAAAGAGCACGGGCTTTGGAGTCAGAAGTCTTGGGTTCAAATCCAGGCTCTGCAACTTGTCTGCTGTGTGACTGTGGGCAAGTCACTTAACTTCTCTGTGCCTCAGTCACCTCATCTGTAAAATGGGGAATAAGACTGTGAGCCCCACGTGTGACAACCTGATTCCCCTGTGTCTACCCCAGCGCTTAGAACAGTGCTCTGCACATAGTAAGTGCTTAATAAATACCAACATTATTATTGTGACCCCGTCATTGGGCAGGAATTCTCTCCATCTGATGCCAAATTGTACATTCAAAGCGCTTAGTACAGTGCTCTGAACATAGTAAGTGCTCCAAAAATACTATCGATTGAATGAAAAGATAGGGCCAAGGTTATGGGCTTGTGAGACAGGAATGGTGGTGGTGCTGTCTATGGTGATGGAAAAGTCAGGAGGAGAACAGGGTTTGAGTGGGAAGATGAGGAGGTCTGTTTTGCACATGTTGAATGTGAGGTCACGGGAGGACATCCAAGTAGAGATGTCTTGAAGGCAGGTGGAGATGCGAGACTGCAGAGAGGGAGAGAGATGGTGTCTGGAGATGTAGATTTGAGTAGTTGAAGCTATGGGAGCAAATGAGTTCTCCAAGGGAATAGGTGTAGCTGGAGAATAGAAGGGGACCCAGAACTGAACCTCGAGGAAAGCCCACAGTCAGTGGGCGGAAGGAAGAGAAGAAACCCGTGAAAAAACTGAGAAGAAGATGCCAGAAAGTTAGGGGGAGAACTAGGATCATGCACATGGTCTCCATTTCTTCCAAGACGACCCTTATCTCTTCCAGTAATAATTGAAATACAATGGCCCCTTTTTGTCCTTGCTGACTTTATTACCTGGAGAGCAAACGTCCTCTACTCAGTGAGTAAATGCCCCCCACTGGACACCCGAAGACCACTGTTGGCCTTTCTTTTGGAATCTCTTTTAGGTCCTAGATTGACATCTTACCTCACCTTTTGGGATATCTTGGGACCTTGAAGGGCCTACGCCAATTCTGAATATATTTGGCAATAAACTTTCCAATGAAGACCCAGACCTGCCGGGCTGGTGGTCAACCTGTGGTCTTACCCATCCTCTCCAGGTGATCAATCCAGGACCTGGGTCTTACATTTCAAGATCGGGCTCTCAGAGCCAACATTTTAGCCCAAAACTGCAGTGGACCGTCAGGCAGAACTGGAAAAGGAGTCCATGGTTCCAGTAAACAGGACTTGATTGCCAAATAGGGTAGCCCAGCAGGCTGCCTGTCCCAGGAAACAGTTCAGCACCATACCCCATCACTATTCCCTGTCCTCAGGTTACTCCATCAAAGTAGCAGCCTTACCTGGTTTTTGCTAGTTGTGTCCCCTCAATCTCTCTTCTTAGGTTATCTCTCCCTTGTCTCTCATCTGGTCTCGCTTGTCTCTTCTCCAGTCCTTCAGAGAAACAGTAAGGGCTCAATACATACGATTGAATGATTGAATGATAGGACGGGTTCCTTTCCACACTGTTTTGTTTTTCACATAGGCAGAAGCAGTATGCTATAATATACACACGAACACTTTCACTGTCAATATTTCATTCTCAACAGCAGTATTAATGCTTATTATATGCAAAATACTGTGCTAAATGCTGGGGGGAAAGTTCATGAACAATATAGATATAGGAGCAGGGCAGCCTCCAGTGATCATGGATGAGTCAAGCAGTTGCCAGCATATGACTACTTCCCAACTGGAACAGGGGTCTGTACGAGCCATGGTTGCGAGTGGGGGGTAGATTTTCTCCAGAATGGTGGGCCCCAGAGATCGGGTTGATGACTCTGGGGTTTTGGCTCAAAATACTCCTGGCCCTTGGCTGCAGCTGCCATACAGCACTGCTCTTCAAATAAATCTTTTGATTTCCAAATGGCCTGTCAGTTGATTATTTTGACCACATTTGAGGTTAGGTCATTCGACTGACGGTATCCCGGATATTAAGGAAGAAGAAGGAAATCACATTCCATGACCAATTCCTTAAATTTGGTCATATTATCTGACTCATGCTCCATCTTAAAATTACTCACTACACTGAGTCTTGAAAACAAGACAAGTGAATCGCACTTTTATCTTTGTGTGATCACTCTATCTCCTCAGCTTTTCCCTTGGATGAAAATGGCCACAGAGTCATTTTAGAAAGGGTCAGGCCTCCAGTTATGTCAGCTGCATCCTAAGGCCCTCCGTTCTTTCCCATCCAGGAACAGGACAGAATTTGAATGTCGTATAAGCCCCCGAACTGCAATGGGATCATTCAGAGTACTTTCAGTCAACCTCCCAGCTCTTCATCCCCTTCCCTTGGTGTCCTAGGCAAATTTGTCCCTCAAACACCCAGCGACTCACAAACCCTCTACCCCAGATACACGTAAATGTTAGAATGCTACTGGATTTGTCACACCTGAATCAACAGAATCTGTAACAAATGAATTAGTTAATATGAAATGATTCCTCTATAAAAATGCCTGGACCTTTCCTTTCATACATTTCCCTTCCCCATGATGCTTCTTCCCTGTAGGCATCATGCATTCTTTTCCTTGCCCTTCAGCCTCTCCAGGAATCCCAGGTTGCAGGTCCACTCTCTCCTGATTTTCTGAGGCCCAGAAAAAAAACCCAGGGATGGGAGTCTCACTCCTCAGGGATCCTAACCTCTAGACCACAGTGTCAAAAAGCATTCACCTATAACTTTTACCCTGAGGATTGCTCAGTCCTTTCTCTAAAGGAAAATGGTTGAGGGCTTGTGAGAAAGTGTAAGCCCATAGAAAACTACTGTCTGCTGGGAGAAAGACAACATTGCCTGTGTTAATCACTAAATCAATTAATGGTATTGATTGAGCACTTATTATGTGCAGAGCACTGTTCTAAGTGCTTGTTAAGGTTCACTGCATCCTACTCATGTGCTGGAATTCTTTAAACTGCTCACTTGGCTCCCCTAATGGCACCCTACGCACTCTA
Organism: Ornithorhynchus anatinus; assembly: GCF_004115215.2. Taxonomy (NCBI): domain Eukaryota; kingdom Metazoa; phylum Chordata; class Mammalia; order Monotremata; family Ornithorhynchidae; genus Ornithorhynchus; species Ornithorhynchus anatinus. The sequence goes on from NC_041735.1 coordinate 33,224,221, forward strand.
CCTAGATCTCATCTATCTCTCTGGCAATCTTTTGCTCTTATCCTGCCACTGGCCTGGAAAGTCCTCCCATTTCTATATAACAGAAAGTTACTCTCTCTCCGCCTTGCAAGCTTTATTGAAGGTCCATCTCCTCCAAGAGGCCTTCCCTATCTAAGCCCTCTTTTCTTCAGCTCCCACTGCCTCCTGCATCACCCTTGAATTTAGATTTATCCCTTTTTTTGACCCCCCTCCCTCAGAACCCAGCACTTATGTGCATATCTGCAATTCTTTTATCATATTAGTGACTGTCAGTCTCCCACCATAGACTGTAAACTCACTGTGGGCAGAGAATGTGTCTACCAACTCTGTTGTATCATACTCTCCAATGAGATCAGTACAGTGCTCTGCACATAGGAAGCTCTCAATAACTTCAAATGATTGATAGTTTCACTGATTTTGAATTCAGTCTAGATTACTGCAAAACACCTGCACACCAAAGATAATAATAATAACTTAAAAACCTGTGGCATTTGTTAAGTGCTTCCTATGGAGGAGGTAGAGAGAAGAGGGGGATTGAAGAGATACAATTTTCCTAGTTTCTCATAACAGCATCAGTTCCACGTGAGGGTACTATGTCACCAGGAGGAGGTGAGGGAATGATGAGCCTGGGGGGCATGGCGACTTGGCATGGTCTATGTGGTGGAAGGGGCTCAGTGTTAACCTCATCACAGAGGAACTCAAGACCAAGGAAGACAAGTACAAGGGGCTGACATTAGGAGGTTGGAGAGCATCTGACTGGGGGTGTAGCACTTGGTATTGTCAAGTACTATGTTGAATACTGAGATGAATGTGAGATAATCACATCTGACACAGTCCCTGTCCCACATGAAGATCACAGTCAAAGGGATAGAGAGAACAGGAAGCTCACCTCCGTTTTATAGTCCTTTTCCCCATTAAATCAAATGGGAATAGCAATGCAACCAAGAATTTACAAGTGTAGGTGTCTGCCGGTGTGTCCTGAGTAATTCTCTTTTTTTTTTTACTCCGCTCATTACTTTCATGGTGTTTAACCTACTGAGAGAGGAAATGAACAAGGTAAAGACATGTGACTGGGACAGGGAGGGGCAGGTGGACAGGCAGTAGACACCAAAAAATACCCTCTAGATTGTGAGCTCCTTATGCGCAGGGAATGTGTCTACCAACCTTATTTTACTAGACTCTTCCAAGTGCTAAAGACAGTCACGACTTGTCTTAGCTGGGCAAGACAAGTTAAATGAAGAAAATACAGGAGGCATGGAATCTCAGCTGACTCTGTTATGCAGAGGAGAGAAAATTAGGTCCTCCCAGACCCAATTCAGGATGAATGTGGAGAGAGCCAGCCTAGTGATCTTGGAGTGCTGGAATGAACTCAGCAGTTCTAAGACTGAGCTCCATATCTTCCCTCCCAAACCCTGTCCTCTCCCTGACATTCCCATCACTGTGGATGACACTACCATCCTTCCTGTCTCACAAGCCCGCAGCCTTGGTGTCATCCTTGACTCAGCTCTCTCATTCACACCATGTAACCAATCCATAGCCAAGACCTACCAGTCTTACCTTCACAACATCGCCAAGATCCGTCCTTTCTTCTCCATCCAAACTGCTACATTGTTGGTACACACTCTCGTCATGCCCTAACTGGATTGCTACATCAGCATCCTTTCTGATCTCCCAAACTCCTTTCTCTCCCCACTTCACTCTGCTGCCTGGATTATCTTTCTGCAGTAATGCTCTGGGCATGTCACTCCCCTCCTCAAAAACATCCAGTGGTTGCCTATCAACCTTCGCATCAAGCAGAAACTCCTCACACTTGGCTTCAAAGCTCTCCATCCCCTTGCCCTACCTGACCTCCCTTCTCTCCTCCTACAGCCCATTCCGTTGACTCCACTCATTTGCCACCACTAACCTCCTCACGCTGCCTCGCTCTTGTCTGTCCCACCATCGACACCGGCCCACAGCCTACCAACTGACGTGGAACATCCTCCCTCCTCACATCTGCCAAATTAACTCTCTTCCCCACTTCAAAGCCCTACTGAGAATTCAACTCCTCCAGGAGGCCATCCCAGACTGAGCCCTCCCTTTCCATCGGCCCCTCTTCCCCTCCCTCTGCTCTACCCCCTTCCCCTCCCCACAGCCCTTGGGCATATTTGTATATATCATTTATTACTTGATTTACTTTATGAATGTTGTGTATATACCTATGATTATATCTATTTAGATAGTATTGATGCCTGACTACTTGTTTTGTTTTCCTGTCACTCTCCCCCTTTTAGACTGTGAGCCCCTTGTTGGGCAGGGATTATCTCTACCTGTTGCCAAATTGGACATTCCATGCACCTAGTACAGTAGTCTGCACATATGTGCAGTGCTCAATAAGTAAGTGCTCAGTAAATGTGACTGAATGAGTGAGTGAATGAATAAAGATACTATGGTTAGATGGCTTTGGTATCTGTGATCGCTAATTGACTCAAAGAAATAGCGTTTAAGTGCTTTCTCTGTGCCAGGCACTGTACTAAGCAGAGGGGTAGATATAAAATCATCCAGCTGGACAGAGTCCATGTAACCCATGGGGCTTACAGCACTAACCCCTATTTTACAGCTGAAGAATCTGAGATAGAGAGGAGTTAAGTGAATTGCCCAAGGTCACTCAGCAGACAAGAGGAAGAGTCATGATTAGAATCCAGGACCTCTATTTCCAGGCCTGGGATCTTTCCACTAGGCAACACTGCTTCCCAAGGTAGTTGTTGAGTATGGTTCAGACATTATACTAACAGAACTGCTCAAGGAGTCCGGCGAGTGGCTTATGAAAGGAACAGGCACCATGACCGTACGGAAGTTTGGACTCAGCTACCCTTCTGTGGATCTTCAGTTGGGCTGGAAATGTATTGCTTCATGTTGTTCTACCTCATTACCTCTCCAAGAAATAGAAATATATCCTTTCTCTTTCTAAATCTCTATACACCCGACCCCCCACCCCGGCCCCACATAGCCATGTATCTCTCTTCAATAGGGATATACTGTTTCATGTACGTTTATATACATGTTCACATATCTCTATGCCTTTGAGATATTTATAGGTAAGTGTAAATCAATGAGTGCATTTATAATGTCAGTATAATACGCATGTATATCTGTGTGGTGAGGAAATAGAGAATCAGTGTCTCAGATTTCCTGTGCTAAATGATTGCAAGTTCCACACTCAGTTAATCAACCCATCAGTGGTACTTACTGAATGCTTACTTTATGTAAAACCATGTAGGCTAGTGGAAGGAGACCAGACCTAGGAGTCAGAGGACCCGAATTCTCATCCTGGTCCTGTCAGTTTCCTGCTGTGTGACCAAGGACAAGTCACTTAACTTCTATATGCCTGAATTTCCACACCTGTAAAATGAGGATTCAATAGCTGTCTTCCCTCCTACTTAGAATGTGAGCCCCACGTGAGTTATGGGCTCTTTCTGAACTTGTATCCACCCCAAAATCTAATACAGTGCCTGGGACCTAGAAAGAGCATAACAGATGTCAAGGTAATTATCATGACTTATAATACTGTTATAATTATGATATCCATTATTATTATGATTTGGTTCAGAAACCCAGAAGAGTTGTGGCCCAGCTGAATCAAACTGATTTCTATGACGCACCGATTCAAGTGGTTTCTGGACACTAGGGACTCCCCATCTCCGGCGCATACTTGACAGTGTCAGGATCCTGCTAGTGAAAAGAAAATCACGGAACTGGAGGGAGATGAGCACATGAAACCCTTGCCTATAAACACCTACCTGGTCAACACATTGGGCCGAGAGAAGCACGGTTCTGGAATCAAATGGCAGCATGGTGAGTTTTTCCTTCTTCCTGACTCTATGGTCGGGAAAGGAGAGGAGATCATCTTTTTATGTGAGACAAGGTGGTCATGTAGACGTGGACCAGGAGAGGGCTGGTCAACAAAATCTTGACTGTTAGAAGTGGCCATTTCCCCAAACCCTGACAATGACACCAATTTGGCACCCTCACCAGAACAAGGCAGATTTCCCATCCTTCCTTGGTCCCTCTACCCTCTAGCATATTGGCTAGCTTTACTGTGAGAGCCGCCTGCCTCTGACTGTATCCTCAGTCACTTTCTCCATCATTTTCCTGCCTCACAGCTGTATGTCCAGAACAGGCTTCTCCCTCCCAGATCTGGGGACCTCTCAGCAGAGAGTCAGCCCTTTTCCCAGGACACCCGTGCCCCCCAGATTTTCAGCAAGTCTCTCCTAATTGAGGTTGAGACAAACCTTTTATCATGTCTCCCATCCCTCTGCTGGCCCCAGAGCTGCAGGGCCACCTCTGCTGGGGCTGTCCAGAGGCTGGGAAGGGGAACAGGATGGGTTTTAGGGCTACTAGATTAGGTCTTTTCCTGAAATGAAGAGGTTACTGCTGACTTTCTCTCTTCTCTCTCGACCCCGATTCAAAGGCATAGTCTGTCCCCCAAATACTCTAACACAGAAATGGATTCACCGCCCCCCCCCCCACACATACACACACAAATGACACCAACATACACAGGCACACACACTAATATATTCTTAGGACTCTGGCAAGACAATTACATTCTCATTTCACCTCCCACCAGAAACATAGTCCCTCAACAGTTCACTGGATTAAATCTCCATAGGAATTATTTAATTCTTTATCTTCTTAACACTTGCATTTATTCATGCATTCATTCAATACTAATTATTGAGCGCTTACTATGTGCAGAGCACTGCACTAAGCGCTTGGAATGTACAAATCGGCAACAGAGACAGTCCCTGCCCACTGATGGGTTTGCAGTCTAATCAGGGGAGACAGACAAAAACCAAAGCAATAAATATAATCAAGGGGATGTACGTCTCATTAACAAAATAAATAGGGTAATAAAAATACATACAATTGAGCGGAGGAGCACAGTGCTGAGGGGAGGGAAAGGGGGAGGGGGAAGAACAGAGGAAGGTGGGGGGAAAAGGGGCTTAGCTGAGGGGAGGTGAAGGAGGGGCAGAGAGGCAGTAGAGGAAGCAGAGGGAAAAGGGGAAGCTTAGTCTGGGAAGGCCTCTTGGAGGAGGTGAGCTCTAAGAAGGGCTTTGAAGAGGGGAAGAGAATTAGTTTGGCGGAAGTGAGGAGGGAGGGCATTCCAGGACCGCGGGAGGACGTGGCCCAGGGATCGGGCGGAATAGGCGAGAAAGGGAGATGGTGAGGAGGTGGCGGCAGAGGAGCGGAGGCTGCTGGGTGGGGAGTAGAAAGAGAGAAGGGAGGAGAGGTAGGAGGGGCCAAGGTGATGGACAACCTTGAAGCCCAGAGTGAGAAGTTGTTCTTTCATGCGGAGGTTGATAGGCCACCACTGGAGGTTTTTAAGAAGGAGAGTGACATGCCCAGAGCGTTTCTGCGGGAAGATGAGCCATGCAGCGGAATGAAGAATAGACTGGAGCGGGGAGAGATAGGAGGAAGGGAGATCAGAGAGAAGGCTGACACAATAATCCAGCCGGGATATTATGAGAGCCTGTACCAGTAAGATAGCCATTTGGGTGGAGAGGAAAGGGCAGATCTTGGTGATATCAATTAATTCATTTAGGCTTTGAATAGATTCAAACAGTCATTCAGACTGCTGTTTTATCTTAATCCACTTCTCCCTCGTTCTTTCTCCCTTATTTACCCTGGGCTCCAGCAGGCGTGGGATATCTGCATTAATTTTCCTTGAATCCAGGTCCTTCCAAGTCCTCGCTGCCCAAATCGTCTGTTGAATCCTCGGTGAGTATCAGTTTTAATAATAATAATAACGTTGGTATTTGTTAAGCACTTACTATGTGCAGAGTATTGTTCTAAGCGCTGGGGTAGATACAGGATAATCAGGTTGTCCCACATGAGGCTCACAATTTTAATCCCCATTTTACAGATGAAGGAATTGAGGCTCAGAGAAGTTAAGTGACTTGCCCAGAGTCACACAGCTGACAAGTGGCAGAGCTGGGATTCGAACCCATGACTAAATAATGAATAAATATTATCAGAATAAATGATTCTGATTCCTTTCGTAGATACGGTCCTGCATATTATAACATCCTAGGGGCATGATGCCATCTCCCTAAAAAACACCTCCTCTATACTTTTCACTGAACTCAAATTGAGTTATTTTAACTTTAACAAATTGTTGGCAATCTGGTTTTACCACACCTGGTCATCCCGCCTCTGTTCATCATCTACCCCTCCGGTTCCATTTCCAGAATCGCTGAAAGGCTTGTCCTGACTACAGTGACACTTCAACTGCTTAAAGAGTGATTTCACAAATTAATATTGCCATGTGGTAGGCAGACCAAGTCTTGGATGTGAGTATTCTTTTTGTCCTTTTAATAATTTGTGTAGAATGTAATTATATTCACTCCTGAACTTTACCAGGAATCACATGACTAATTCAAAGACAGAATTTACTTTGTGACTGAACTCTCTTTTTGTTCTTTGATCTTGTACTGCTGCAGTCTTGCTTTGTTATATAACTTTATTCAGTCTAGATTGATATTTATGAGTTTACTTACTACTTGGACCACCTTTAAGCTTTCACAGAATGCTTTTTCAAACGTGTTTCTTATGTAAACTGGAAATCTGTGTGGCTTGTTTTCCTGGTATGTCCTGGAGTCTTGTGAATGAGCACATGATGAGACAGAAACCTTTCTGAGATCAGTTCTCTCTCTTCTCGTAAGTCAGTATAATCTGATTTAGTGGAAAGAGCCCGGGCTTGGGAGTCAGAGGATGTGGGTTCCAATCCTGGCACTGCCAACTTGTAAGCTGTGCGACCTTGGGCAAGCCACTTAACTTGTCTGAGCCTCGGTTGCCTCATTTGTAAAATGGGAATTAAGACTGTGAGCCCCACGTGGGACATCCTGATTAGGTTGTATCTACTCCACCGCATAGAATAGTGCTTGGAACATACTAAGTGCTTAACAACTACCATGATTAATTAGTGACAGTAGTAGTAGTAGACAGAAAATGGCATCCAATGATTCATGCCAATTTGGGGTGAAATAAAAACAAATAATGTCCTTGTGGTTTAGAAGGCCTCATCTTTCTTCAGATGATGTCACTGCCTGTTTTTCCTGGACCAGTTGATCTGCCAGAGAACGCCCCTTCTCTTGATGTTTTCAAATCCCAACTCAGGCTTAAGGCATCTCCAGAGATCAAAACCAGAGTGTCCGATTGCATCAGTGATGTCCTGTAAAATCCTAGGAAGGGTCAATCCTAACCAAACGATTGCCAGGTAGAAAAACACCCAGTAGAATCAGGTAGTCAGACACAGTTGGTAAAATCTGAAACAGTTCTTTTCTGATCATACTCCATGGCTCAAAATGACCCTTCAATTGTGAATGCCTAAATCCTAGGAATCTGACCCTAAAACCTCCCTGAGTCCCTTCAGAATAAAACATAATTTATGTTTCAACAGAAATCCAGAATTTTTCTTTGCCATTCACTTTTCTTGGTATTGCTTGGCAATTAAGCACCCCACCATGTTATGCTGCACCCTTCTCCCAAAGAAATTATTCTAAAATTAACTCTTAAGAGACAATTTAAAGTTTAGGTTTTTATTCTAAGCTCACCATGGGCAGGGACCAAGTGTACCATCTTTATTCTATTCTACTCTTCCAAGCATTTCCAAGCACCCTGATATGCATATAACGTCTTGTATTATGCCATCCAGTCATCTGGACCCATAGCGACTCCAGAGACGCACATCTCCCAGAACGCCCCAATCTACATCTGCAATTCTGGGAGGTGTATCCATAGAGGTTTCTTGGTTAAAATATGGAACTGGTTTACCATACCCTTCTTAACATGCATACACTAGAGCTCCTGCCCTCAAATCTCTCTCGTGCAGCTGCTGCCCAGCACCGATGAGATTTGACTTCTAACAGCTTGCCATATATATATATATATATAAAATATGTACTTATAAATACCATTGATAGATTGACAGATGATTTGATTGATTATGTGGTCTTAAAGAGAAGGTGCATTCTTCGTGTAAATAATGTCTGAACTCTGGTTCAACTTCACCTGTCTCCACTGAACGCCATCACACCTTTACATCATCCTATTTCTCTGCTTGTCAGTACTCCCCAGTGCAAATGTCAATTGGTTGGATTTCTAAATCAATCTCCCCAAATATCCTGCCATTATTCCACTCCCTCCCAAGACGTCTCCTTATTTCTACCCAATGCACTGATTACTATGTCTTTTAAAAGTAACTTTATCTTACAGAGTAGGATGCCCTGCACGTCACACAAATTCCTTGGGGTCTCTTTTATTTGTCTTTTTTTTCCCCAATTGTGCAACCCCTCAGGTTGCCTCCTCAAATGAATGGTAAAACCAATCGATCCATCCATCAATAGTATTTATTGAGTGTTTATTTAGTGCAGGGACTGTGCTAAACACCTGGGAAAGGAGAATTCAAAAGTCTAGTGTGAGAGAATGAATACTGCCCCAGGGTCCAGAGCTCTGTGGATTGCTGATAAATCAAAGGGTCCGTGTCCACATATCCACACAGACACTTCCTGGCAGTATAGTTTTGGCCGAGGTTAATTTGATAATGTTATTGAAGTGCTTACTGTGGGCCAGACACTGTACTAAGTGCTGGAATAGATACAAGGTAATCAGGTTGGACACAGTCCATGTCCCACGTGGCCTCACAGTCTCAAACCCCATTTTAAAAATGAGGTAACTGAGGCACAGAAAATTGAAATGACTTTCCCAGGGTCCCACAGCCAACAAGTGGTGGAGCTGGGACTGGAACCCAGGTCCTTTGACTCCCAAGCCTGCGCTTCTTCCACTTGGCCACATTGCTTCTCTCCTTATGGTTCCTCGCTAGGTTGGGGCAATCACCGTATGGGTTCACAGGCGTGGTATAATTCTGTGCCCTCAACACTTCTGGGTACAATGTCCCCCATTTTTTTGAGGACACCAAGGGATAGACTCCAGGAGTTAATCCCCCAAGTTGAGCTAAGGTCTCTAAGAGGCCTCAGAGCATCTTTGCTATGCCTTTCAATTGCCCCTTCTCTCTTTTGCCTTTCACTGTAACTGTGGTGACCTCAGCTCCACAGCCATGGTCAAATGAATCATGACTGCCTGCTGGACCTACTTAACCTCCTGGAGGTTCTATCCTCTTTATTTAAGGCTGTGATGTCAGTCAATCATATTTATTGAGCATCTATTGTGTGCAGAACACTATACTAAGAACTTGGGAAAGAACAATAGAACACTATGCCAGACACATTCCCTGCCCACAGTGAGCTTAGAGACAAGAGGCAGAGACACACATCAATATAAATGAATGAATTACACATGCATACTTGAGTGCTGTGTGGCTGGGGGGCGGGGGCAATGAATGAGGGGAGAAAGTCAGGGCAAGCAGAAGGGAGAAGAAGAAGAGGAAAGAAGGGTTTAGTCAGGAACGGCCTGTTGGAGGAAATGTGCCTTTGATAAAGCCTTGAATTGGGGGAGTGTAATTGTCTGCTACACTGAAGGATGGAGGAGATTCCAGGCCAGAGGAAAGACATAGGGGAGAGGACTGTGGTAAGATAGACGAGACTCAGGCACAGTGAGATGGCATTAGAAGAGGGGAATGTGTGGGCTGGGTTGTACTAGGAGTGTAGCCTGGGGCAGCAGGAGTGGGGCAAGGTGATTGAGTGCTTCAAAGCCATTGGTGAGGAGTTTCTGATTTGTGTGGAGGAGTAGGGAAATGTCCTGAACTTTTTTGTAGAATAATGATCTGGTCAGCAGAGTCAAGTATGGACTGGAAAGGGGAGAGACTGGAGTCCGGGAGGTCAGCAAAAGAGACTGATGCAGTAGTCAAGGCAGGATAGGATAAGTGGTTGTAGTACATGGTAGCAGTTTGCCTGGAGAGGAAAGGAAAGATTTTAGCGGCGTCATGAAGGTAGAACTGACAGAACATCGTGGTGGATTAAATGAGAGGAAGGAGTTTAATCCATTTAATTAAACGGATTAAATATGGGTTAAATGAGAGGAAGGAGTCAAGGATAGGGCCATGGCTATGGGCTTGTGAGACAGGAATGGTGGTGGTGCTGTCTATGGTGATGGGAAAGTCAGGAGGAGGACAGGGTTTGGGTAGGAAGATGAGGAGGTCTGTTTTGGGCATGTGGAGTGTGAGGATATCCAAGTAGAGATATCTTGAAGGCAGGTGGAGACATGTGACTGCGGAGAGGGAGACTGGTGGTAACCGGAGATGTAGATTTGAGTATCACCTGCATAGAGTTGGTCATTGAAGCCACGGGAGCAAAAGTGTTCTCCAAGGGAATGGGTGTAGCTGGAGAATAGAACGGGACCCAGAACTGAACCCTGAGAGAAACCCACAGTCAGGAAGTGGGAAGGAGAGGAGAAGCGCATGAAAGAGACTGAGAATGAGCGGTCAGGAAGACGGAGGAGAACTAGGATCATGTGCATGGCCTCCTTGTCCTACAAGAGGACCCTTATCTCTTCCATTAATGCTTGAAATCAAATGGCCCCTTTTTGTCCTTGCTGACCTTATTACCTGGAAAGCAAACCTCTACTCAGTGAATAAATGCCCCCACGGCACACCCGATAACCAATATCGACCCCCCTTTTGCAGTCCCTTTACATACTAGATTGACATCTTCTCTGACCTTCTGGGGTGCCTCGAGTTCTTGAAGGGCCCACACCAATACCGAATTCCACTGAAGACCGACGCCTGCAGGGCTGGTGGTCAGCCTGGGGTCTTGCCCATCCTTACCAGGTGATCAGTTCAGGACGTGGGAGATAACTTTCTAGATCATGCTCACAACCCAAGATTTGAGCCCAAATCTCCAGTGGACCCTCCTGCAGAACAGGAAGAGGAGTCCGCGGTTTCAGCAAGCAGGACTTTATTGTCAAATGGAATAGCCCAGCAGGCTGCGTGTCGCGGGACACAGTATTGCACTATACCCCACCACTTCTCCCTGGCCTCAGGTAACTCCATCAAGGTAGCGGCCTTATCTGAATTCGGCTAGTTGTGTCTCCTCAATCTCTCTAGCTTACTTCTCCCTTGTCTCTCATCTCATCTCATCTCTCTTGCCTCTTCTCAAGTGCTTCCAGGACACAGTAAGCGCTCAATAAATATGACTAAATGATTGAATGATAGGGTGGGTTCCTTTCCACACTGATTTCACCTTCAGGTAGGCAGAAGCAGTATGCTATAATGTAGACACGAACCCTTTCACTGTCAACATTTCACTCTCATCAGCATTATTCATTGAATGTTTATTATATGCAAAATAGTGTGCTAAATGCTGGCGGGGAAAGGACATGAACGAGATAGATATAGGAGAAGGGAAGCCTCCAGTGATCATGGATGAGTCAAGCTGTGCCCACTGGATGACCACTCCCCAACTGCATCAGGGGTCTGTGCGAGCCATGGTCGAGAGTTGGGAGTAGATTCTCTCCAAGATGTTGGTTCCCAGAGATCGGGTTGATCACTGGGGGGTTTTGGCTCAAAATACCCCTGGCCCATGGCTGCAGCTGCCATACAGAACTGCTCTTCAAATAAATCTTTTGATTTCCAAATGGCCGGTCAGTTGATTATTTTGTCCACATTGGAGGCTACGTTATTCGACTGAGGGTATCCCGGACACTAAGGAGGAAGAAGGACACTACATTCGATGACAAATACCTTAAATTTGGTCATATTATCTGACTCATGGTCCATCTTAAACCTATTCAGTACACTGTGTCTCGAAAGCTAGACAAGTGAATCACACTTTTATCTTTGTGTGATCACTGGGATCACCTCAGCACTTCCCCTGGATGAAAATGGCCTTTGAGTCACTTTAGGAGGGGTCAGACCTCCAGTTGTATCAGCTGCATCCAAAGGCCCTCTGCGGTTTCTCTTCCAGGTACAGGACAGAATTTGAATATCATATAAGCCCCCGAACTGCAATGGGAACATTTAGAATCCTGTCAGTCACCCGCCTGTCCCTTCACCCTCCTCCCCTTGTGTCCTAGTTAAATTTGTCACTCGAACAGTCAGCAGTTCACCGACTCTCTACCCTAGCTACACGGACAGGTTAGAATGCTATTGGATTTTTAACACTTGAATCCACAGGATCTCTAACAAATGAATGGGTTAATGTGAAATGATTCCTCTATACAAATGCCTTGACCTTCACTTTCATACATTTCCCTTTCCCAGGACCCTACTTTCCTGTAGGTGCTTTCTGATCCTTGTCATTCAGCCTCTCCAGGAATTCCAGGTTGTAGGTCCACCCTCTCTAGATTTCCTGAGGTCCAGGAAGAAAAGCCAGGGATGGGAGCCTCACTCCTCAGGGATCTTAACCTCTGGCCCCCAACGTGCAAAAGCATTCACCTATCCCCTTTCCCCTCAAGATTGCTCAGTCCTTTCTCTAACTGTAAATAGTTGAAGGCTTGCGATAGAGTTTAGGCCCATAGAAAATTACTGTCTGCTGGGACAAAGACAACATCAAGTGTGTTAATCAGTCAATCAATTATTGATAGTAGTTGAGCTCTTACTATGTGCAGAACACCTTTCTAAGTGCTTGTTAAGGGTCATTGTGTCCTACTCATGTGCTGGAATTCTTTGAATTGACCGTTCAGTGTGTAGGTGTCAGGTAAGCAGTGGTGTCAGGTAAGCAGTGGGCATAATATGCAGAGAAGTTCAAAAGGTGTTTGAAACCTGAGTTGATCAAAATGGATTGTGGAAACCTAACCATTCCCTACCAATCTGACTGACATACTTCATTTTGGATCCTTTGCAAGTTTTCTTTTCATCTCCAGGCACTAATTCGCATGTCCCTGGTCAATCCTGATTTCTCCAGTGGTCCTGTAGAAATTTATTTCTGAAGCAATGACTGTTGATGTGGCTCAGGGAGACAGTTTCCTCTCCCAGACAGGACTAGATATCTTGGGAAACTCTCTCCTCATCACACTCCACCTCACTTCATGTCTCCTGGGTTCCAAACCGAAGCCCACAGACCTGACCATCATCCACCTGGCCCTGGTCCACACCGTGATGCTTCTTACAAGGTGGATCGTCATGGCATCAGGGATGTTGGGGCTGCAGTTTGTCCAGAATGATGCTGAGTAGAAGCTCTTCACCTATGTCTACCGCATGACCCGGGCCCTCTCCATCTGCACCACCTCCCTCCTGAGCATGGTCCAGGCTATCACCATCAGTCCTAGCACCTCCTATCTGTTCCAGCTCAAGGTTCAGATCCCAAATGCCACCTGCCCGGGCTTAGCCATCTTGTGGATTCCCTACTCGCTAATAAGCACCAACCTTCTGTTCCAAATGTTTGCCTCTTCCAATACAACCAACAAGGGTACCAACTGTTATTTGGTGCCTATAAACACACTCCTCCAGGGGTTGATTCTCAACTTCATGGCCCTCTGTGACATCCTCTCCTTGGGGCTCATGAGCTGCTGCAGTGGTCCTTCTCCTGCACCAATACAGACAATGGGTCCAGCGTCTTCACAGCCCCAGCCAAGCCCCCGAAGCATTGCCAGAGAGACGAGCCACCCAGACGATTGTGCTGCTGGTGAGCTGCTTTGTAGTCTAGTATTGTGGAGACTTTGTTTTTTCCATGTTTCTAGGGACATCCATGAAGAATAATGCTGCCCTCTCCAATGCTACCATGTTTGTGTTCTGTGGGTATGCCACTATCAGTCACTTTGTGTTGCTCACCTGTGACAGAAGCGTCATTAAGTTCCTAGCTGATTTTCTGGGGAATAGAACCCTCAAATCCCCTCAGACCACAGTGCTAACTGCCAGCCCTCTTTGATATGGAAATCCAAGTGGAGTCAAGCTAGGCACTCTGCCTAGATCTCATCTCTCTCTCTGCCAGTCTTTCAATCGGGTCACCCAATTAACTCTCTTCCCCTCTTCAAAGCCCTACTGAGAGCCCACCTCCTCCAGGGGGCCTTCCCATATCGAACCATCCCTTTACGTCTGCCCCTTCTCCCCTCGCAATTCCCCCTACCTCTACTCTACTCCCTCCTCCTCCACACAGCACTCGTATATATTTGTGCATATTACTTATTACTCTATTCATTTTATTAATGATATGCATACATCGAGGATTCTATCTATTTTGATGGTATTGATGCCTGACTAGTTGGTTTTTTTTGCTTTATGTCTCACTCTTTTAGACTGTGAGTTCCTTGATGGGCAGGTATTGTCTCTACCTGTTGCCGAACTGTACATTCCAAGTGCTTAGTACTGTACTCTGCACATAATAAGCGCTCAATATATATGATTGAATGAATGAATAAAAATATTATAGTTTGATGCCTTTGGTGTTTGTGATCACTTATTGACACACAAAAAAATAGTGTTTTTTAATGTGTTTTCCATGTGCCAGGCACTGTACTAAGCAGTGGGGTTAATATAAAAACATCCAGCTGCACAGCATCCATGTAACCCATGGGGTTTACAGGTCTAGCCCCTATTTTACAGCTGAGGAAGCTGAGGTACAGAGAAGTTAAGTGCCTTGCCCAGGGTCAGTCAGCGGACAAGTAGTGGGGCCATGATTAGAACCCAGCTCTGCTATTCCCAAGCCTGGGATCTTTCCACTAGGCCAGACTACTTCCCGATGTTGATGTTGAGTATGGGTCAGGCATTATAATAGCAGAACTGCTCAAGGAGTCGGATGAGTCACTTATGGAAGGACCATGTCCCACAACCATAGGGAAGTTTGGACTCAGCTATCCTTCGGGGGATCTTCAGGTGGGCTAGAACTGTTTTACTTCATGCTCCTCTACTTCATTCCTCATTATCTCTCGATTGAATAGGAATATATTCTCTCTTTTTTTAAATCTCCATACCCCCCCCCCACAAACACACAAATACATCTCTCTCTTCATTAAGGATATACTGTTACATGTATGTTTATGTACACGTTCACTTATCTCTATCCCTTTGAGATATTGCTAGGCAAGTGTAAATCAATGAGTGCATTAGCAATGTTAGTATAATAGAAGTGTATATCTGCGTGGTGAGAAAATAGAGAATCAGTGTCTCAGATCTGCTGTGCTAACTGATTGCAAGTTCCACATTCTGTTAATCAACCAATCAGTGGTACTTACTGAATGATTAATACATGTGAAGGGGAGTTCCCTAGTGGAAAGAGGCTAGTCCTGGGAATCAGAGGACCAGGATTCTAATCCTGGTCCTGCCATTTTCCTGCTGTGTGACCTTGGACAAGTAACTTAACTTCTATGTGCCTCAATTTCCACACCTGTGAAAGGAGGATTCAATAGCTGGCTTCCCTCCTGCTTAGAATGCAAGCACCATGAGAGTTATGGGCTGTGTCTGATCTTGTATCCACCCCAGCACTTAATGAAGTACCTGGGACTTAGAAAGAGCATAACAGCACGATAATTATCGTTAGTATTAGTGCTGTTATAATTATGATCTTCATTATTATTATAATTTGGTTCAGGAAGCCAGAAGAACAGCTGCCCTTCTGCCCTTCTGTATCGGGCCTGTTGTTCTAATGCACCGACACAGGTGGTTTCTTGACACTGGGATTCCCCATCTCCTGCTCATGCTTGACAGTGTCAGGATCCCGCTAGTGAAAAGGAAATCACTGGCCTGGAGGGAGATGAGCACATGAAACCCTTCCCTATAAACACCCACCTGACCACCACCCAGGGACAAGAGAAACTTGGTTCTGGCATCAAATGGCAGCACGGTGAGTTTCTCCCTCTTGCCGACTCTATGGTCAGACAGGAGAGGAGATCATCTTTTTTCGTGAGCCAAAGGGGTCATGGGGACCTGGACCTGGAGAGGACTGGTCAACAAAATCAGTAGGTAACATGACTGTTAGAAGTGGCCGTTCCCCCAAAGCCTGACAATTCATTCATTCAATAGTATTTATTGAGCACTTACTATGTGCAGAGCACTGTACTAAGCGCTTGGAATGTACAGTTCAGCAACAGACAGAGACAATCCCTGCCGAAAATTGGACAATTACACAACCCCGGCTCCCTCGCCAGACCGAGGCAGGTTTCTCATCCTTCCTTGGTCCCTCTACCCTCTATCAGATGGGCTGGCTGTACTGAGAGAGCCACCTGCTTCTGATTCTATCCTCAGTCATTTTTTTCTATCATTTTCCTGCCTCCCAGCTGCAAATCCGGGACAGGCTTCTCCCTCTCAGATTTGGGGACCTGTCAACAGAGAGCCAGCACTCTTCCCAGGGCACCCATGCCCCCCCATATTTTCAGCACGTCTCTCCAATTTGTGGTTGAGACAAACCCTTTCTCACTTCTCCCTGTCCCTCTGCTCTGCTCCCAGAGCTGCAAGGACACTTCCACTGGGGCTGGCCACAGGCTGGGCAGGGGAGAAGCAGAGTGGCTCAGTGGAAAGAGTACGGGCTTTTGAGTCAGAGCTCATGGGTTCGAATCCCAGCTCTGCCACTTGTCAGCGGTGTGACTGTGGGCAAGTCACTTAACGAAGCAGCGTGGCTCAGTGGAAAGAGCCTGGGCTTCGGAGTCAGAGGTCATGGGTTCGATTCCCGGCTCTGCCACTTGTCAGCTGTGTGACTGTGGGCAAGTCACTTAACTTCTCTGTGCCTCAGTTACCTCATCTGTAAAATGGGGATTAACTGTGAGCCTCACGTGGGACAACTTGATTACCCTGTATCTACCCCAGCGCTTAGAACAGTGCTCTGCACATAGTAAGCGCTTAACAAATACTAACATTATTATGGGTTTGAGGGCCACTAGAATGGATCTTTTCCTGTAATTAACAGGTTACTGCAGCCTTTCTCTCTTCTCTCTCAACCCCTGATTGAAAGGCAAACCCTGTCCCCCAAACGCTCTAACACAGACATGGATTCACCAACACACACACACACACACACACGACACCAACATACGCACGCACATAGACAAATATATCCCTAGGACTCTGGCAAGCCAATTACATTCTCATTTCACCTACCACCAGAAACAATCTAGTCACTCAAAAGTTCACTGGACTAAACTATTCCCAAATCTCCATAAGAATGATTTAATTCTTTATGCTCTTAATATTTGCATTTAGGCTTTTAATAGATTCAAACAGTCATTCAGGTTGCTGTTTTATCTTAATCCACTCTCCCTCTTTCCTTCTCCCCTCTTTACCCTGGGCTCCAGCAGGCATGGGTTATCATCACTAATTTTCCTTAAACCCAGTTCCTTCCAAGTCCTAGTTGCTTACAACGTCTGTTGAATCCTCAGTGAGTATCAGTTTTAAAGGATTCTGATTCCTCCTGTAGATCTGCTCCTGCCTGTAATAACATCCTAGGGTCATGAAGCCATCTCCCTAAAAAAGACTTCCTCTATACTTTAGACTGCCCTCAAAATGAGTTCATTTAACTTTAACAAAATCTTTGGCAATCTGGTTTTACCACAGTCTGGTCATCCCGCCTCTGTTCATCATCTTCTAGCCCACTGGTTTCATTTCCAGATTCACTGAAAGGCTCATCCTGACTACTGGTGACACTTCAACTGCTTAAAGATGATTTCACAAATTAATATTGCCATGTGGTAGGCAGACCAAGTCTTGGATGTGAGTGTTCTTTTTATCCTTTTAATAATTTGTGTAAAATGTACTTAAATTCACTCCTGAACAGTGCTAAGAAGTACAAGACTAATTCAAAGACAACATTTACTTTGCGACCAAACTCTCTTTTTGTTTTTTGATCTTGTATTGGTGCAGTTGTGCTCTGTTATATAACTTTAGTCAGTCTAGATTGGGAAGCAGCATGGCTCAATGGAAAGAGCCTGGGCTTCGGAGTCAGAGTTCATGGGCTTGTCTCCCAGCTCTGCCACTTGTCAGCTGTGTGACTGTGGGCAAGTTACTTAAATTTTCTATGCCTCAGTTACCTCATCTGTAAAATGGGGATTAACTGTGAGCCTCACGTGGGGCAACCTGATTACCCTGTATCTACCCCAGCATTTAGAACAATGCTTTGCACATAGTAAGCGCTTAACAAATAGCATTATTATTACTATCAATAGTAATGCTAATAATGATAATGCTATTTGTTAAACGCTTACTATGTGCAGAGCGCTGCTCTATGTCCTGGGGTAGATACAGGGTGATCAGATTGTCCCACATGGGGCTCACATTTTTTAATCCCCATTTTTACAGATGAGGTAACTGAGGCCCAGAGAAGTTAAGTGACTTGCCCAAGGCCACACAGCAGATAGGTGGAGGAGTCTCGTCCGCTCAACTGTATATATTTCCATTACCCTATTTATTTTGTTAATGAATTGTACATTGCCTTGATTCTATTTAGTTGCCATTGTTTTTACGAGATGTTCTTCCCCTTGACTCTATTTATTGCCATTGTTCTTTTCATTCAATATTTCAATAGTATTTATTGAGCGCTTACTATGTGCAGAGTACTGTACTAAGCGCTTGGGATGAACAAGTCGGCAACAGATAGAGACAGTCCCTGCCGTTTGACGGGCTTACAGTCTAATCGGGGGAGACGGACAGACAAGAACAATGGCAATAAATAGTGCTGTGTGGAGGAGGAGGGAGTAGAGTAGAGGTAGGGGGAATTGCGAGGGGAGAAGGGGCAGATGTAAAGGGATGGTTTGATATGGGAAGGGCCCCTGGAGGAGGTGGGCTCTCAGTAGGGCTTTGAAGAGGGGAAGAGAGTTAATTGGGTGACCCGATTGAAAGACTGGCAGAGAGAGAGATGAGATCTAGGCAGAGTGCCTAGCTTGACTCCACTTGGATTTCCATATCAAAGAGGGCTGGCAGTTAGCACTGTGGTCTGAGGGGATTTGAGGGTTCTATTCCCCAGAAAATCAAGTAAAGTGACTTGTCCAAGGTCACACAGCAGATTTATGGGATTAGAATCCATGACCTTCTGACTGCCAGGCTGGGTGCTCTATCCATTACACCAAGCTGCTTCTCACTCCACCATGCCACAAATCAATTTCCTCTCCTCCCCATGATCTAGTCCCATGGCCCATTGCACCCCACTGCGAGAGTCTGAGCAAATCCCATGCAGGGTCTCTAACCCTTAAAACGCACATTTTAGGTCAGTAAAGACCCACCCAACAATTATATAAAATAAGCCAACAAAGAAAGAAAAATATCTCTTTTTTAAATGGTTGGTAAAGCATTCACCGGGTGTCAAGCACCATTCTAACCTTTGCGGTAGGTATGGGTTAGATAGGCCCTATCCCAAATGGAGCTCCCAATCAAGTGGGACCAAGACCAGTAGTGGATCCCCATTTTTTGCTGTTGAGGAAACTGAGGCACAGAAAATTTAAGCGACTGACCAAGGTCACGCAACAGGCAAGTGGCAGCCAGCAGTAGAACCCAGGTCCTCTGGTTCCCAGGCCCATGCTTTATCACTGTGGGGGCAACATGGCTTCCTTCTGGTTTTGAATTCCCCATCTTTCTCCAGGTGATGCCAATGCCCATTTTTCCTGGACCAGGTGATCTGCTTTGCCTGAAGTTTTCACATCCCAGCTCAGGTCAAAGATGGCTCTAATGATCATTTAGATGAAACCGTCTGTTAAGGCAGAGTGTCCCATTGCCCTTCCTGATGTGCTTTGAAATCCCAGGAAGGCACAGTCATAAACCAGTGACTTCTGGGAAGAAAAATAACCAGGGGGCTCAGCTATCGAGACTAAGGGGTAAAATCTGAAATAATTGTATTCTGATCATACTTAGTATCAGAACATTACCCTTCTTTTGTTACTCCTAGAATTTCATAAGCCTGAGGCCTAAAGATGAACGGAGTGCAGGGGATAAAATACATAGATGGGAGGGATCCCTGGGGTTATGAGGGTGGGGCAGCCATCAGTGATGTTGGAGGGTTCACACATCTGCTGCTGCAGTTTGGCTCTTTCTGGGGCTTGAGCAGGACCCGACAGGAGCCACAGTTGAGACTGGGGAAGCTTCTCTCCTAGGCGACAGGTCCCAGAGGTCAGTTTGATCACTGAGAGGTTGGGGCTCAGAATGCTCCTAATGCAAGGTTGCAGTTGCCATACAGCACAGGTCTTCAAATGACTCTTTTGATTTCCAAATAGCCGCTCAAGCAATTATTTTGGCCCCCTTTGAAGCTATTTCATTTGAATAAGGGAATAAAAGCCTTAATGTGGCAGGAGGGTTTGTGTGCACTGATGAAGTTGAGAGCTATGCCATAATGCAAAGGTCAAAGCCAAAGCACTGAAGTCGATTCACCTGTGCTGGGCAGCAGGGGCATGGGAGTCAAAGGCAGATGATCAAATGATCAAAACATTGATCAAAGACAATGGCAGACATTCAGTTTTTACTGCATGGAAGAAGGTAACCGTAGAATTAGAGTGGTGTAGAGCACTGGCCTGGAGGTCAGAAGGTCGTGGGTTCTAATCCCAGCTCTGCCAATTGTCTGCTGGGTGACCTGGGGCAAGTCACTTCTCTGGGACTCAGTTACTTTATCTCTAACATGGGGAATTGAGACTGTGAGCCCACATGCGCAGGGGCTGTGTCCAACTCAATTTGCTCGCATCCACCCCAGCGCTTAGAAAAGTGCCTGGCACATACTAAGCACTTAAAAAATACCATCATTAATTAAACCACTTCCATATCTTTAGCAAAAAAACTCTATAGGTACACACACCAGAATGACTTGATGACAGAAGATGGGACATTCTGAGGAGGGTATGTCTCCAGGGAGTCGCTAAGGGTCAGAAACGATTCAGCAGCATTTGAAGAAGAAGAAGGGAGAAGGAAGCCAAATTCCACTGCCAAATTTCTTAAATGTGGTAATGGAAAGAGGTTCAATGTCTGTCTTAATTTTACTTGGTATATTTTGTCTTAAAAGCTAAAGGAGTGTGGCACACTTTGTGTGAGTAATTGGGATCACCTCAGCTCTTTCCCCAACCAAAATGGGGAGTCATTTTTGGAGAGATTGCAGGCCCGAAAATGTCGACTGCATCCTAAAACCCTCCGGTTTTTCCCTTTGGAAAGGGCCCAGAATCTGGGGTCATATCAAGTGAATCTCAATTCCCCCATGCCTTAGACCAACATTACCATCCACTGGCTGGCAAAATAAGCACCCCTAATCCTTGAGTGGATTATTGGAGGTTCTGTTAGTCTAGCAACTTCTGAGAGTCTGCCCCTCTGACCACTTTGTGTGAGATTAGTCTGAGTGACTGTCTCAGCCTGGCCACACCAGTGCAATCTGTAAGAAGATTTAGGCCCCAGAGGCCCAGGGCAAATCACTCTCTCCTGGGGGTAAGACAACATGCCACCTGTTAAGGGGAAATTAAGCTGTACACATTGGCTGGAGTTAGATGAAACAGGTAGATTTAGATTTTCATAAGGCCTCTTATAACAATGGTTTACATGCAAATGGATTGTGGCATAACTGCGGAAACATTATCATTCCCTGATAATTGGATGAAATACTCATTTCTTTCTCGATCCTTGGCTAATTTTCTTTCAGTTCCAGGAATGAAATTCTCACAATCTCTGGACTAGCCTTCTTCCTCCAGTATTGCTGCAGACATTTGGATGAGGAAGTGATGAACACTGATGTAGCTCAGGAAGTCTTTTTCCTCTCCCAGACTGGAGTAGTATCATGGGGAACTCCCTTCTCAACATGCTTTACTTCTCCTCGTTCCTCCTGGGTTCCAAACCAAAGCCCACAGACCTGGTCATCATTCGCCTAGCTCTGGTCCACACCACGATGCTCCTTGCAAGGTGGTTAACCAGAACAGCAGGAATATTGGGGCTGCGGCTTTTACAGACCAATGCTGAATGTAAGTCGTTTGCCTATGTCTACCGCAGCACCCGGGATCTCTCCATCTGCACAACCTCCTGTCCTGAGCATGCTCCAGGCCATCACCATCAGTCCTATTACCTCCTTCCTGTTGCAGCTCAAGGCTCAGATCAGATCCCGCTCTTAACCATCTTGTGGATTCCCAACCTGCTGATAAACACCAACCTTTTGTACCAAGTGGTTGCTTCACATAATGCAACCTCCACTGAGAGCAATTGTTACGCCGTGCCCGTAAGGACTCTCCTCCAGGGGCTGATTCTCATCCCGATGGCTCTCTGTGACATCTTCTCCCTGGGGCTAATGAGCTGCTCCAATGGCTACATGGTCGTCCTCCTGCATCGACACAAGCATCAGGTCAAGCATCTCCACAGTACTGGCCAAGCCGCTAAAACATCACCAGAGAGACGAGCCACCACAACTATTGTGCTGCTTGTGCGCTGCTTTGTAGTCTTCTACTGTGGAGACTTTTTCCTTTCCCTGTTTCTACAGATACCCATGAAGAATAATGCCACCCTCTTGAATATTAGCATGTTTGTTGTCAGTGGGTATGCCACTGTAAGCCCTTTTGTCTTGCTCACTTGTGACACAAGAATCATCAAATTCTTAAGTGATTTTCTGGGTAATGATACCCCAAGATCTTCTCAGACCATGTGTCTATCTGTAAACCCCCTTTGATATGGGAACCCAGTGACCATCTTGTGTCTCGAACAAGGGAGACCATGATAGAGCAATATCACCTTTAAACCAAGGATGTTCCTAGTCATAGTCCCTGTAGATAATCAGGGTTTCAGTAGTGGGTGAGAGTTTGCAGCACTGATAATTTCTACTGGAGACATCCCTCCTCGGGAAGCTTTCCCCGACTCGTAACTACGGTCCCTCCATCTCCTATTTTGTTTTGCTACAGCTTTATGTCTCGTTCGATGGCTGGATCTGTGCACAGCACATTCTGTCTCCTCAGATGATCTTTAGCTGGATAGCAGCTTGGCCTAATGGAAGGAACACGGGGCCGGGATTCAGAGGTCCTGGACTCTAATCACAGCTCCAACACTCACACGATGTGTGACCTTAGATAAGTCACTTAGCACTTCTGAGCTTCTGTTTCCTCCACTGTAAAATGAAGATTGAATATCACTGTTCCCTCCTCCATAGATTGTGAGTTCCTTGTAAGGCAGAGACTGTGCCCAACCTCATTAACTTGTGCCTACCAGCACTTAGCACAGTGTCTGACCCAGAGGAAACATTTAACAAAGACCATATCATTATCATCTCCATAATTATAGTAGTAGTATTATTATTATTATTACAGAAACCACTTGAGACCCATGGTGTAACCAGATTTTCTTACTCCCTCATTTCTCCTCATTCTTTGTCATCTTCCCCATTTTTCTCACTTAAAGCAGGATACAGGGACAAAGAGTTTAGCAAAGATAGGGATAATAATAATAATCATAATAACTGTGATTGTGATATTTGTTAAGTACTTTACTATGTGTCAGGCACTATATTAAGCACTGGGCTGGATACAAGCAAATTTCTAGACTGTGAGCCCATTGTTGGGTAGGGATTTTCTCTATCTGTTGCCCAATTTTATTTTCCTAGCACTCGGTACAGTCCTCTCCACACATTTAATGCTCAAAAAATACCACTTAATGAATAAATGAACGAATCTGGTTAGACACAGTCTGTGTCCTGCATGAGGCTCTCTGTGTCTTAATCCCTATCTTACTGAGACACAGAGAAGTTAAGTAACTTGCCCAAGGCCACACAGCAGATCACGTGGCAGAGTCAGGATAAGAACCCCTGCCCTTCTCACTCCCTGGCCTGTGCCCTACCTATTATGCCATGTTCCTTCCCCTAGGACACCCACACCTAATTAGTGTCTAGGATCTGCTGTGCTGACTGACTGCAAGTTCCACACTCAGTTAATCAACCCATCAGTGGTACTTACTGAATGCTTAATATATGTAAAGGGGAGTTCCCTAGTGGAAAGAGGCCAGACTTGGGAGTTAGGGGACCCGATTCTAATCCTGACCCTGCCATTTTCCTGCTGTGTGACCTTGGACAAGTCACTTAACTTCTATAAGCCTCAATTTCCACATCTGTAAAATGAGGATTCAATAGTTGTATTTCCTCTTACTTAGAATGCAAGCCCCACGAGGGTTATGGGTGGTGTCTGTTCTTGTATCTACCTCAGCACTTAAGGCAGTGCCTGGGACTTAGAAAAAGCATACAGATATCATGATAATTATCAGTAGTATTATTATTGTTATAATTATGATGGTTCAGGAAGCCAGAAGATCTGTGGCCCTGCCGTGTCGGGCCAGTTGCTCTAATGCACCGACACAGGTGGTTTCTGGACACTGGGGACTCTCCATCTCCTGCTCATTCCTGACAGTGTCAGGATCCGGCTAGTGAAAAGAAAATCACTGGCCTGGAGGGAGACGAGCACATGAAACCTTTCCCTATAAAAATACACCTGGCCACAACCCAGCGCTGAGAGACGCTTGGTTCTGGAATCAAATGGCTGCACGGTGAGTTTTTCCTTCTTGCTGACTCTATGGCCAGAAAGTAGAGGAGATCATCTTTTTTCATGAGCCAAAGGGGTCATGTAGAACTGAACCAGGAAAGGGGTGGTCAACAAAATCAGTAGGAAACATGACTGTTAGAAGTGGCCATTTTCCCCAAACCCTGACAATGACACTACCCCGGCACCCTTGCCAGACGAAGGCAGATTTCCCATCCTTCCTTGGTCCCTCTACCCTCTAGCAGATGGGCTGGCTGTACTGAAAGAGCCAACTGCTCCTGACTGTATCCTCAGTCACTTTCTCCACCTACAGGCTTAGCCGCTATCTACGCCTGCAACCCACATCCGACATCCTCAGGGCTCCCCCCGCCGCCGCCTCAGAGACATTTGGACCATGAGTCCCAAGACTCTCCTTGCTGCTAACCTTTCGACTTTGATTTCGATCAGGTCGACCCTTAGTCAAAACCCGACCCTGGTTATCACCTGCTTATTAATGATATTCTATTGTATCATATATATCATGTTACTATATTACTGCTTTCGCACGTTATTATTAATTGTTCTCAGTGCTATCACCTACCTCTCTAGCCTCACGATGTCCTTCCACTCTCCCTCCTCGCCCCTGCCCCTCCCAATCCTCTCCTTCCCCTTCCGCTCTCTCGCCCAGCTCTTTCCCGTTCTCTCCTCTACCTCCTCCCTTGCTCCTCTCCCCCGCCCTAGAACCCCACTTTACCAGCACCACCCCTCTTCCCCTACCCCTACGCTCCCCCCGACCAAAACCCCTCCTCTCACCCTTCCCCCTTCCCCCTTCCTCACCCAAGCCCCATCCCTGTCCTCCTGTCCCACTGACACCCCTCTGTCCCCTCTCCCGATCCAGGACCCCGCCACCTCGTTCCCATCCAAACTGTCCCCTCCCCCCGCTCTCCCCCCCGCGCACCCACAACTACTTTCAAGTGTGGCCTCTGGAATCCCCGCTCCATTACAGGTAAACCACTTTTCATCCTTGACCTTTTCCTTTCTATTCTTCATTCCGCTGCCCAACTCATCTTCCTGCAGAAATGTTCTGGGCCTGATATTCCCCTTCTTAAAAACCTCCAGTGGTTGCCTATCAACCTCCGCATGAAACAAAAACTTCTTACTTTAGGCTTCGAGGCTCTCCATCACCTTGGCCCCTCCTACCACTCCTCCCTTCTCTCTTTCTACTGCCCACCCCGTAGGCTCCACTCTTCTGCCGCCCACCTCCTCCCTGTCCTCCATTCTTGCCTATCCCGCCATGAACCCCTGGCCCACGTCCTCCCACTCTCTTGGAATGTCCTCCCTCCTCACCTCTGCCAAACTTTCTTCCCCTCTTCAAAACCCTACTGAGAGCCCATCTCCTCCAAGAGGCCTTCCCAGACTGAGCTTCCCCTTTTCCCTCTGCTCCCTCTGCTGCCTCTCTGCCCCCCCTTCATCTCCCATCAGCTAAGCCCTCTTTCCCCCCCTTTCCCTCTGCTCCTCCACCTCTCCCTTCCCCTCCCCTCAGCACTGTGCTCGTCTGCTCATTTGTATATATTTTTATTACCTTATTTATTTTGTTCATGAGATGTACATCCCCTTGATTCTGTATATAGCTATGGTTTTTGTCTGTCTGTCTCTCCCAATTAGACTGTAAACCCCTCAGTGGGCAGGAATTGTCTCGATTTGTTGCCCAATTATACATTCCAAGTGCTTAGTACAGTGCTCTGCACATAGTAAACGCTCAATAAATACTATTGAGTGAATGAATGAATGCATTTTCCTGCCTCCCAGCTGCATGTACGGCACAGGCTCCTCCCTCCCAGATTTGGGGACCTCTCAACACAGAGACAGCCCTGTTGCCCGGACACCCATGCCCCCTATATTTTCAGCATATCTCTCCAATTTGTGGTTGAGATAAACCCTTTCTAACTTCTCCTCATCCCTCTGCTCATCCCAGAGCTGCAGGGCCACCTCCGCTGGGGCTGGCCACAGATTGGGCAGGGGAATAGGATGGGTTTTAGGGCCACTAGACTAGGTCTTTTTCCTGAAGTGAGGAGGTTACTGCTGCCTTTCTCTCTTCTCTCTCGACACCTGATTCAAAGGCAAACTCTATCCCCCTAACACTCTAACACAGACATGGATTCACCAACACCCACACACAAACACACACACACAACACTAACATTCACACGCATACACAGAAATACATCCCAAGGACCTTGGCAAGCCAATTACAGTCTCATTTCCCCTGTATCACCTTCACTAGAAACAATCTAGTTCCTTAACAGTACACTGGACTAAACTATTCCCAAATCTCCATAAAAATAATTTAATTCTTCATGTTCTTAACTCTTGCATCTAGGCTTTGAATAGAATAGATTCAAACAAACATTCAGGCTGCTGTTTCATCTTAATCCACTTCTCCCTCTTTCCTTCCCCCCTCTTTAAACTGGGCTCCAGCAGGTGTGGGATATATTCACTAATTTTCCTTGAATCCAGTTCCTTCCAAGTCCTCCTTGCCTACATCTTCTGCTGGATCCTCAATGAGTATCAGTTTTAAATGATTCTGATTCCTTCCGTAGATCTGCTCCTGCATATTATAACATCCCAGTGCCATGAGGCCATCTTCCTAAAAAAGACCTCCTCTCTACTTTTCATTGAACTCAAATTGGGTTCATTTAACTTTAACAAATTGTTGGCAATCTGGTCTTGTCACAGCTGGTCATCCCACCTCTGTTCATCATCTCTAGCCCTCTGGTTTCATTTCCAGATACGCTGAAAGCTCGTCCTGACTACTGGTGACACTTCAACTGGTTAAAGAGTGATTTCACATATTATAATTGCCATGTGCTAGGCAGGCTCAGCCTTGGATGAGAGTATTCTTTTTATCCTTGTAATAATTTGTGGAAAACATACTTATATTCACTCCCAAACTGTACCGGTAAGTACATGACTAATTCGAAGACAGGATTTGCTTTGTGACTGAACTCTCTTTTTGTTCTTTGACCTGGTATTGGTGTCGTCCTGCTTTGCTATTTAACGTTTTCTGTCTAGATTGGTACTTATAATTTTACTTACTACTTGAACCATCTTTAAGCTTTCACAAAACACTCTTTAAATTGCGTTTCTTATATGAAATGGAAGTCTGTATGGCTTGTTTTCCTGGTATGTCCTGGGATCTCATGATTGAGGAAATGATGAGACATAAACCTTTCTGAAATCAGTTCTCTCTCTTCTAGTAAGTCAGTACAGTGTGCTTTAGTGGAAGGAGCCCGGGCTTGGGAGTCAGAGAACATAGGTTCCAAACCTGGCTCTGCCACCTTGCCTGCTGTGCAACCTTGGGCAAGCCACTTGACTTCTCTGTGCCTTGGTTACCTCATCTGTAAGAAAGGTATTAAGACAGTTAGCCCCACATGGGACAACCTCATGAGCTTGTGTCTCCTTCAGCACATAAAATAGGGCTGGGCACAGACTGAGTGCATAACGAATACCATAATTATTAATTATTATCATTACAAGACAGAAAATGGCATCCAATGATTAATGCCAGTTTGGGGTGAAATAATGATTAATGGCCCTGTGGTTGGGAAGTCCTCATCTTTCTTCAGATGATGTCCCTGCCTGTTTTTCCTGGACCAGGTGATCTGCCAGAGCACACCTCTTCCTTTTCTTGATGCTTTCATATCCCAGCTCAGGCTTGAGGCATCTCCAGTGATCAGAGGCAGAGTGTCCCATTGCATCAGTGACATCCTGTAAAATCCTAAGAAGGTTCAATCCTAACCCAACGATTGTCAAACATCCAATAGAGTGAGGTACTCAGACACAATTGGTAAAATCTGAAACAATTCTTTCCTGATCATACACCCTTATCACAAAATGACCCTTTTTGTAAATGCCTAAATCCTAAGAATCGAGTACTAAAACTTGCCTGAGTGCCTTCAGAAGAAAATATAATTTGCATTAAAACAGAAATTCAGAATTTTTCTTTGCCATTCATTTTTCTTTGTAGTGCTGGGCAACTAAGCTCCCCACCATGTTATGCTGCACCCTTCTACCAAATAATTTATTCCAAAATTAACTCTTCATAGACCTGTTAATGTTTAGGTTTTTATTGTAAGCTCACAGTACACTTCCAAGCAGTTCCAAGCACAGTGATTTGCATATAATGTCTTGTCATATGCTGTCGAGTTGGCTGGACCCAGAGCGACTCCACAGACACACCTCTCCCAGAACGCCGCACTCTCCAGCTGCAATTCTGGTAGGTGTATTCACAGAGGTTTCTTGGTAAAAATATGGAGGTGGTTTACCATAGCCTTCTTACCTGCAATACACTAGAGTCACTGCCTTCAAATTCCTCTCATACAGCTGTTGCCTAGCACAGGTGAGTTTTGACTTGTAGCAGACTGCCTTCCACTTGCTAGCCACTACCCAAGCTAGGAATAGAAAGGGTATGCCTCTGCTTGACTCTCCCTCTATCAACAGAAACTGGTAGAGTACTGGAAATTCTCCAGGTGTGATCAAAAATTGATAGCATTTGTTAAGCTCTTACTATGTGCCAAACATTGTTCTAACCATGGGGTAGATCCAAGATAATGAGGTTGTCCCACTTGGGGCTCACAGTCTTAATCCCCATTTTATGGATGAGATAACTGCGGCAGAGAGAAGTTAAGTGACTTGCCCAAGGTCACAAAGCAGACAAGCAGCGGAGTCGGGATGTGAACCCACGTCCTCTAATTCCCAAGGCCGAACTTTTTCCACTAAATCATGCTGCTTCTCCAATCCTAAGAGGGGCTGCATATAATATATACTCATAAATACCACTGATAGATTGATTTGACTGATGATGTGGTCTAAAAGAGAAGGTGCATGCTTTATGTAAATAATGTCTGAACTCTTGTTCAACTTCATCTTTCTCCACTGCACTCTATGACACCTTTCGTCATCCCATTTCTTTGCCTGTCAGTACTCCCCAGTGCAAATGTCCTCTTCAGTTCCTTAATCAGTTGGATTTCTAAATCAATCCATCTCCCCAAATTTCCTCCCATTATTCCACTCCCTCTCGAGATGTCTCCTTACTTTTAGCAGATGAACCGAGTAATATGTCTTTTGAATGTAACTTTATCTTACAGAGTAGGCTGCCCTGCAGCTCACACAAATTCCTTGGGGTCTCTTATATTTCCCACTTGTGCCACCCCTCAGGTTGCCTCCTCGAATGAATGGTAAAACCAATCGATCCATCCATCAGTGGTATTTATTGAGTGTTTATTTAGTGCAGGGAACTGTACTAAGCACTTGGGAGAGGAGAATGCAAAAGTCTAGTGTGAGAGCATGAATACTGCCCCAGGGTCCAGAGGTCTGTAGACTGCTGATAAATTAAGGGTCCGTGTCCACGTGTCCACGCAGACACTCCCTGGCAGTTTAGTTTTGGCCGAGTTTAAATTGATCATGTTATTGAAGTGCTTACTGAGTGTCAGACACTCTACTAAGTTCTGGAATAGACACAAGATAATCAGGTGGGACACAGTCCATATCCCATGTGGGCCTCACGGTCTCAAACCCCATTTTAAACATGATGGAACTCAGGCTTACAAAATTGAAGTGACTTTCCAGTTAGAACCCAGATTCTCAGATTCCCTAGCCTGCGCTTCTTCCCCTTGGCCACACTGTGTCTCTCTTTATGGTCCCTCCTTAGGTTGGGGCAATCACCATGTAGTTCAGAGAGGTGGGACTGTTCTGTGCCCTCGAAGCCAAATTGTGGGGTTTTGGCTCAAAATACCCCTGACCCATGGCTGCAGCTGCCATACAGCACTGCTCTTCAAATGAATCTTTTGATTTCCAAATGGCCTGTCAGTTGATTATTTTGACCACATTTGAGGCTAAGTCATTCGGCTGAGGGTATCCTAGACACGAAGAAAGAAGAAGGACATCAGATTCAATGGCAAATTCCTAACCCTGGTCATATTATCTGACTCGTGGTGCATCTTAAACTTAGTATACTGCGTCTCAGAACTAGACAAGTGAATCGCACTTTTATCTATGTGTGATCACTGGGATCTCCTCAGCTCTTCCCCTGGATGGAAATTTGGCCCTAGAGTCACTTTAGGAGGGGTTGGACCACGTGTTATATGTCAGCTGCATCCTAAGGCCCTCCCCTGTTTCCCTTCCAAGAACAGGACAGAATGTCATATAAGGCTCCAAACTGCAGTGTGATCATTCTGAGTCCTGTCGGTCACCCTCCCGGCTCTTCACCCCCCTCCCTTGGTGTCCTAGGTAAATTTGTCCCTCCAGCACCCAGATACAAGGAGAGGTTACAATGATTCTGGATTTTTAACACTAGAATCGACAGAATCTTTAACAGATGAATTAAAGTGAAATAAAAATGCCTTGACCTTTCCTTTCATACATTTCCCTTCCCCAGGACCCTACTTTCCTATAGGCATCGTGCTTTCTGATTCTTGCCCTTCAGCCTCTCCAGGAATCCCAGGTTGCAAGTCCACCCTCTCCTGATTTCCTGAGGCCCAGGAAAAAACGCCAGGGATGGGAGCCTCACTCCTCAGTGATCCTAACCTCCGGACCCTAACGTGGAAAAGCATTCACCTATCCCTTTTCCCCTCAAGATTGTTCAGCCCCTTCTCTAACTGTGAATGGTTGAGGGGTTGCAATAAAGTGTAGGCCCATAGAAAACTACTGTCTGCTGGGAGAAAGATGACATCGCCTGTGTTAATCAGTAAATCAAATAATGGTATTGCTTGAGCATTTACTATGTGCAGAGCACTGTTCTAAGTGCTTGGTAAGGGCCATTGCGTCCTGCTCATGTGCTGGAATTCTTTGAATTGACCAATCAGTCTGTAGATGTCAGGTAAGCAGTGGGCATAATATCCTGAGAAGTTCCAAAGGCTTTTGAAACCTGGGGTTGGTCAAAATGAACAGTGGAAACTTGACTATTCCCTACCAAACTGACTGACATACTCGATTCATTTTGGATCCTTTGTAAGTCTTCTTTTCATGTCCTGGTACTAATACTCACGTCCATCCTCATTTCTCCAGTGGTCCTGCAGAAATTCATATCGGAAAGCGATGGCTGTTGATGTGGCTCTGGTAATGTGTTTCCTCTCCCAGACCGGAGTAGGTATCCTGGGGAACTCTCTCCTCATCACACTCTACCTCACTTCATTCCTCCTGGGTTCCAAACCGAAGCCCACAGACCTGACCATCATCCACCTGGCCCTGGTCCACACTATGATGCTTCTTACAAGGTGGATCATCATGGCATCAGGGATGTTGGGGCTGCAGCTTGTCCAGAATGATGCTGAGTGTAAGCTCTTCACTTATGTTTACCGCATCACCCGGGCCCTCTCCATCTGCACCACTTCTCTCCTGAGCGCTGTCCAGGCCATCACTATCAGTCCTAGCACCTCCTTTCTGTTCCAGCTCAAGGTTCAGATCCCAAATGCCATCCAGCCAATCTTAGCCCTCTTGTGGATTCCCAACTCACTAATAAGCACCAACCTTCTGTTCCAAATGTTCGCTGCCCCCAATAGAACCAACACGGATACCAATTGTTATTTGGTGCCTATAAGCACACTCCTCCAGGGGCTGATTCTCACCTTCATGGCTATCCGCGACATCCTCGCCCTGGGGCTCATGAGTTGTTGCAGTGGGTACATGGTCCTTCTCCTGCACCGACACAGGCACCAGGTGCAGCATCTTCACAGCCCCAGCCAAGCCCCCGAAACCTCGCCAGAGAGACGAGCCACCCAGACCATTGTGCTGCTGGTGAGCTGCTTTGTAGTCTTCTACTGTGGAGACCTTGTCTTTTCCCTGTTTCTAGGGACATCCATGAAGAATAATGCTGCCATCTTCAATGCATCCACATTTATGACCAGTGGATATGCCACTATCAGCCCCTTTGTGTTGCTCACCTGTGACAGAAGGGTCATTAAGTTCCTAGCTGATTTTCTGGGGAATAGGTCCCTCAAATCCTCTCAGACCACAGTGCTATCTTCCAGCCCCCTTTGATATGGAAATCCAAGTGGAGATCCTGTTTCACAAGCAATGACCTCTTGGGGGAACAATAGCATCATTAAACGAAGAATATTCCTAGACCCAATCCCTGCAGAAAATCAGGGTTTCACTGACGGGGGCCGGGTGAGGGGTTATGGCACTGAGAATTTCTGTCCAGACATCCCTCCTCTGGAACCCTTTTTATTACCCTATTTATTTTGTTAATGAGATGTACATCACCTTGATTCTATTTATTTGCTATTGTTTTAATGAGATGTTCATCCCCTTGATTCTATTTATTGCCATTGTTTTTGTCTGTCTGTCTCCCCCGATTAGACTGTACGCCCGTCAGAGGGCAGGGACTGTCTCTGTTACCGATTTGTACATTCTAAGCGCTTAGTATAGTACTCTGCACATAGTACGCACTCAATAAATACTATTGAATGAATTAATGGAACCTTTTCCAGTCTCATGCCCAAGATCGCTCTAGTGGCTCTAGCAATTCCCACCATGCTTTGCTGGATCTCTCTGGAACATTCATGCATCTGCCCTCCATCTCTCTTGATGTGGGGAAGCAGAGTAGCCTAGTGGAAAGAGAACGAGTCTGGGATTCAGAAGTCCTGGGTGCTAAACCCAGATCTGCCACTTATCTGCTGTGTGATCTTGGCCAAGTCATTTGCTTCACTGGAGCTCCATTCCCTCAACTGTAAAATGCGGACTCCATACCTTTTATTCCTCCTACTTAGACTGTGAGTCCCTTGTGGCATAGAGATTGTGTCCGACTTAATTATTTTGTATCTGCACCACTGCTTAGAAAAGCTCTCTCTCTCTCCCTCCCTCCCTCCAGGCTCACATATCCTCCTGCCTTCAGGACATCTCCACCTGGATGTCCTCCCACCGCCCAAACCTCAACGTGTCCAAGACTGGGCTCCTCATCTTCCCTTCCAAACCCTGACCTCTCCCGGATTTTCCCATCACTGCAGTCAGCACTGCGGGAGGAGTGCCAGGGAGTGGGAGACATCATCATCCTCAGTGATTTTTCCTGACTGCCTTAAAAACACAAAGCAGGGAAACTAAGCCCTTGGGAGAACTAAACGGGAAAAATCAGGCTCTCCTACTTGGACCGGGAGCCCCACTTCATTCATTCAATAGTATTTATTGAGCACTTACTCTGTGCAGAGCACTGTACTAAGCGCGTGGAATGTACAATTCGGCAACAGATAGAGATAATCCCTGCCCATTGAGGGGTTAACAGTCTAATCGGGGGAGACAGACAAAAACAATAGCAATAAATAGACTCAAGGGGATGTACATCTCATTAACAAAATAAATAGGGTAATAAAAAATATACATAAATTAGTGGACGAGCCAGTGCTGAGGGGAAGGGAGAGGGGGAGGAGCAGAAGGAAAGGAGGGGAAAAAGGGGGCTTAGCTGTGGGAGGTGAAGGGGAGGTAGAGGGGGAGCAGAGGGGCTAGAGGGAAAAGGGGAAGTTCAGTCTGGGAAGGCCTCTTGGAGGTGAGCTCTCAGTAGGGTTTTGAAGAGGGGAAGAGAATTAATTTAGTGGAGGTGAGGAGGGAGGGCATTCCAGGACAGCGGGAGGACGTGGCCCAGGAGTCGACGGCGGGATAGGCAAGAATGGAGGACGGTGAGGAGGTGGGAGGCAGAAAAGTGGAGCCTGTGGGGTGGGCAGTAGAAAGAGACAAGGAAGGAGTAGTAGGAGGGGGCAAGGCGATGGAGAGCCTTGTAGCCTAGTGGGAAGTTTTTGTTTCGTGCAGAGGTTGATCGGCAACCACTGGAGGTTTTGAAGAAGGGGCGTGTCTGCAGGAAGATGAGCCGGACAGCGGAATGAAGAATAGACCGGAGCGGGGAGAGACAGGAGGAAGGGAGATCAGAGAGAAGGCTGACACAATAATCCAGCTGGGATATTATGACAGCCTGTAACGGTAAAATAGCCATTTGGGTGGAGAGGAAAGGGCGGATCTTGGCGATATTATAAAGGTGAGACCGGCAGGTCTTGGTGACGGATTGGATGTGTGGGGTGAATGAGAGAGCCGAGTCAAAGATGACACCGAGGTTGCGGGCTTGAGATACGGGAAGGATGGTCATACCATCCACAGTGAAAGGGAAGTCAGGAAGAGGACAGGGCTTGGGAGGGCAGATAAGGATCTCAGTTTTGGACATGCTGAGTTTTAGGTGGCGGGAAGACATCCAGGTAGAGACGTCCTGGTGGTAGGAGGAGATACGAGCCTGAAGGGAGGGGAAGAGGACAGGGGCAGAGATGTAGATTTGTGGAAAGGGACTCTATCTGTTTATCTACTCCAGGGAATTGCACAGTGCTTCACATGTAGTAAGGTCTAAACAAATACACCAATTCATACACGGAATTTATAGCGGCTGTCCTGTTCTTTTGAGATTCCACAACCCTGCTGCTCTACGCCCCCCCCCGCCAACCCTCTGCAGAAATGTCTGAAGAGATGGACCTGCAGGAGGAGCCGAGTCCAGGACAGAACTTCACCATGAAATAACAAGGCTCAGCAGGCCTGGCTTTTTGGCATTTTAGCTAAGGAAATTCGGGACATTTCCCAACCTCAAGGGCCTAAGCCTCTTTGTCGCTGACTCAGGAGGTGGAGGAAAGCACTCAGTTTGCAATCAACAAATAGTTCATCCATCTGATCGGATGCAGTGCCTTTCCTTGCTATATGATGGCAACGAACCTACAATTTGTTCCTTCCTAGTACCTCCTTGTTGTGACTTCCCCCATCCCTGGAGCACAAAAGGTGCGTTGTGCTCCTTCAGAATATCTCCTCACCGCAACTTCGCAGTTCCCACCCCCTGAGCTGGAAATGTGAACTGTTGCCTCTGAGTACCTCCTTGTCGCTCACCTACAACACTGACTCTACAAGAGTGAAGATGTTTCTTGCCACTTCTGAGCACCTTCTCAGGGTGGCTTTGAAGCATGGACCTCCCCGAGACATCTCCCGGGGTTTAACAGGTATGTGACTAACATTGAGCATTTACTTTGTGCAAAGCACTGGACAGAGTACAATATTAACAGAGTTGGAAGACACGTTCCCTGCCTACAGGGGATTTGAGAGGGGGAGGCAGACATTAATATAAAGAAATAAATTATGGATATGCACTTCAGTGCTGTGGGGCTGAGAGAGGGGTGAATGAAAGGGACAAATCCAAGTGCGACACAGAAGGGCATGGGAGGAGAGGAAATTTGATGTCCAAGCGGTCCAGGCGTGATACTTACATGGCAGCATCAAATATCCTCCCTCTCTTGGACACCCAAGGCCCTGGGGATGTCGTTGTGACCGTGGAGAAGAGGGGCAGCCTACACAAATGATTCACTTCCACACAGCTTAAAAATCAAAGACACATTTCCACCACTCTGTTCGCTTTCAATTTCGTGACCTCTCCCAACCAAGGAATCTATAAATTTCCTCCTGGAAATGACAGGCTAGAAATGGGGGAAGCAGCTCATTAGGGAAAGGGGAGAAGGGGGAGATGGGATGGTGCGAGAGTGTCACTGGAGAGCGACAGGGAAGCAGACTCCTCCCCCTTTCCCAGAGAGTCTAACAATAACAACAACAATAATAATAACGTTATTTGTTAAGTACTTACTGCGTGCTAAGCACCGTTCTAAAAGCTGGGGTCGATAGAAGATAATCAGGGTGTCCCACCTGGGGCAGAGTCTTAACCCCCATAGAACCCACAGTCTTAATCCCCATTTTACAGACAGGGAAATTGGGTGACTTGCCCAAGGTCTCCAGCAGCAAGTGGGCTAGGAAATTAGGATATTTAGATTATCAGTCCTGTGGGGGACTGTCTGACGGGATTACCTTGTATCTTTCCCAATGCTTAGAACAGTGCTTGGCACATAGTAAGCACTTAACAAATACCACAAACATTACAGAATTGAGCCCCACCTAGGACAACCTGAGAACCTTGTATTTCCTCCAGTTCTTGGAACAGTGCTGGGCATATAGTAAGCGTTTAACAATTACCGTCCTTATTATACTAAGAGCTTAACAAATTTCATTAAAAAAAAGAGACCGTCCAGAGCAGCAGCAGTTGATCCATAGAATTCAGAGGCCACCTGTCTAGGTTCCTCTAGAAGGTGGCCACCTGTCAGTTCCCAGCTGAGGGGAATACACAAGTCTTAAACGGCAATTAGTGAGCCATTAAGTGGAGTGTTCGGAGTGAATGGGCTCTATCCAGTCCCTCATTGCAATCGGGTGCTTTCCCAGCCCACACACTTGGCCCCTCCAGATGCCAACCTTACTCACCGGTCCTCAATTTCTTCTACCTCTCCCTGTCCTCTTGCTCCTGACCTGACTCCATCCTGGAACTATTTCCCTCTTCATATCCGACAGATGAAAACTCTCACCACCTTCAAAACCTTACTGAAGGCTGAGCTCCTCCAAGAGGCTTTCCCTGGTAAAGTCTTCCTTTCCTCTTCTCCTACTCCTTTCTTGCATTGCCCTGATACTTGCACTGGCAGATTTTCACCCCTCCCTCAGGCCCCCATTACTTATGTCGATTGTTAACTTTGCTTTTTTCGGGCTCCTTGACAGAGAGGGGAGCCCCTGGCTCTTTCTACCAAGGAGCCCCCCACACACCGAGCTCCTACTTCCCCTTGCTCTTTCCCCTCCCCGGCTCCAAACCGGGGTCTGGGTTGACCTCGGCGAGGTCGGAAGGGAGATCGTGGATGGAGCACTTGCCTGGAAGTCAAAAGGACCCGAGTTCTAATCACTGCTCCGCCACATGTCTGCTGTGGGACCTTGAACAAGTCACTTAATTTCTCTGGGCTTCGATTACCTCGTGTAAAATGAGGATTAAGAATGCGAGCCCCATAAGGGGCAGGGACGGTGTCCAACCTAACTTCTATCTATGCCAGCACCTAGAAAGAATAGTGTTCTAGGGGAGGGAATGTGTCTATACATTGTTGTACTGTCCTCTCCCAAGATTTTAGTACAGTGTTCTGCACACGGTAAGCGCTCAATAAATACTATTGAATGGAATGAATGACTAATCCCAGCCCCACCACTTGCTGCCATAGGACCTTGGGCAAGTCGTTTCACTTCGCTGTCCCTCAGTTTCCTCCTCCGTAAAATGGGGATTGAGATTCTGAGACCCAGGTGGGACTTGGACTGCGTCCAGTGTAATTAGTGTGTTTCTACCCCAGTGCTTAGTACAGTGCCTGGCACTGAGACCTCACCTCCTCCAGGAGGCCTTCCCAGACTGAGCCCTCCCTTTCCCTCTGGCCCTCCTCCCCTCCCCATTCCCCCTACTCCCTCCCTCTGCTCTGCCCTCTTCCCCTCCCCACGGCACTCGTGTCTATGAGTATATATAGAGAAGCAGCGTGGCTCAGTGGAAAGGGCACGGGCTTTGGAGTCAGAGGTCATGGGTTCGAATCCTAGCTCTGCCACTTGTCAGCTGTGTGACTGTGGGCAAGTCACTTCACTTCCCTGTGCCTCAGTTACCTCATTTGTAAAATGGGGATTAAGACTGTGAGCCCAATGTGGGACAACCTGATTCCCTTTTGTCTACCCCAGCGATTAGAACAGTGCTCTGCACATAGTAAGTGCTTAACAAATACGAACATTATTATTATTATTATATATTATTTATTACTCTATTTTATTAATGATGTATATTTGTCTATGATTCTGTTTATCTATTTTGATGAAGCAGCATGGTTCAGTGGAAAGAGCCCGGGCTACGGGGTCAGAGGTCATGGGTTCGAATCCTGGCTCTGCCTCTTGTCAGCTGTGTGACCGGGGCAAGTCACTTCACTTCTCTGTGCCTCAGTTACCTCATCTGTAAAATGGGGATTAACTGTGAGCCTCACGTGGGACAATCTGATTACCCTCTATCTACCCCAGCGCTTAGAACAGTGCTCTGCACATAGCGCTTAAGAAATACCAACATTATTATTATTATTGATCAATAGATTGATGGTTTATCTATTTTGATGCCTGTCTACTTGTTTTGTTTTGTTGTCTGTCTCCCCCTTCTAGACTGCGAGCCCGTTGTTGGGCAGGAATGGTGTCTATCTGTTGCCGAACTGTACATTCCCAGTGCTTAGTAAAGTTCTCTGCACACCGTGAGCGATCAATAAATCAATAATCGAATGAATGGTCTTTCCCAGTTACCCACCCCCTCAGCAGTGTCCAGAGCTTTGAAGGTGAGAATACCAGCCCCCCAAACCAGTCCTCCACCAGGCACCCAGACTCTAGCAGCAAGGGGGCCCAGGGGTTGGTGGGTGAGAAGACAGGCGCCCCGATTCCCCGCCTCCTGCCTGGAAACCCATTCCCAGGCAGTCAGGGTGTCCAGGGTTTCGTTGGGGAGTGGCCTGGCCCCCCATTCCCAGCCCCCGGAGGTTTCCCCACAAAGCCTTCGGACCCATCGCTTCACAGAGGTGTGGGGGCTTTGTGGGGGAGTAGCCCGGACCCCCTATTCCCTTCCCCTGCCAGGCAGTGTGTCAGGGGGCTTTGTGGGGGAGAAGACCAGGCCCCCACTCCCATCCCCTGCCCAAGCCCCCATCCACCGCAAGCAGTGCGTCCGGAGGTTTTATGGGGGTGAGGACCAGCCCCTCACTCTGGGTTTCTCTATGAGGCAGCCTAAGTGGCCCAAGTGAGACTTTCTTGCACGCTTGATATTTTATATTCACTCTCTCAAGGAGCCCATATTCTCCCACACGCGTGGGAAGCAGCGTGGCCTAGCGGCAAGAGCCTGGCCTTGGGAGTCAGTGGCTGTGGTTTCTAATCCCCGCTCCGCCACTCCTCTGCTGTGTGACCTTGGGCAAGCCGCTTAACCTCTCTGTGCCTCAGTGATCCCATCACCCAAATGGGTATGAAGAGCGTGAGCTCCACGCGGGACAACCTGATTACCTTGCATCTACCCCAGCGCTTAGAACAGTGCACGTATTAAGCGCTTAACAAATATTAACATGATTATCCATCTATTTATTATCCCACTCCCCTCCCATCCAACCCCGATCTTCCCCCGATCCCCACCACGCTCTCTCCAGAGGGGTCTCACCTCCCATCCCCCAAGACCCACTGAGAAAGGAGGACTTGTGGCTCGGTTCTTGCCCGCCCACCTCCATGCTGTTTTTACCCCCTCCCACCTCCCTCCTTCTCTTCCTTTTCAGTTTATGGCATCTGCTTTATTGCCATTGTTCTTGTCTGTCTGTCTCCCCCGATTAGAATGTAAGCCCGTCAAACGGCAGGGACTGTCTCTTATCTGTTGCCGACTTGTTCATTCCAAACGCTTAGTACAGTGCTCTGCACATAGTAAGCGCGCAATAAATACTATTGACTGACTGACTTTAACCGCTACTTGAACTTTCATCACTCTCCAACCCCCAGGACGCTCTCCAACCCCCACGTCCGATTTTTTTTTCATTTCTTTGATCGAATCTGTTGAGTTCTCACTGTGTGCGCTGCTCTTGGAAGGTACAGTTCAGCAATAAAGAGAGACAATCCCTGCCCACACCGGCCTGACAGTCTAGAAGCTGTCGTGACGCGTTTCTCGCCTTCCTTCTCGCCTTCCCTCCCCCTACGTTGGTCCTCGGGGACCCCAGCATCCAGGTGGACATTCCCGATGACCTTCACACCGCCCTCTTCCTCTCGCTCCTCGACGCTGCCATCCTCCCGGTCCTACCACCTCCCCCACGCTCGATCTGGTCCCTGAACAATCTCAGGCCTGTCCAGCGCCGACATCCCACTCTCCGACCCCAACCTCCTCACCCGCCTTTCTTCCCTCCTATGTATGTATCTGTAATTTATTTATTCATATTAATGTTTGGCTCCACCTCTAGACTGTAAACTCTTGGTGGGCAGGGAACATGTCTGTGGGATTGACATATTGTACTCTCCGAGCCCTTAGAACAGTGCTCTGCACACAGTAAGCGCTCAATAAATGCGACTGACTGACTGAATCCCACACACCCCCTCCCCGAAAATCTGCTCTGTTCCCCCACAGAGATCTCTGATCTCCTGACCCCCTCCCTTAACCTGGGCCATAATTTTCTGCTCTTATTTTTTAAAAAAATCGTGGTTGTAGGTGCTTACTATGTAGCAGACACCATTCTAAGTCATGTCGTAGATAAAATCAATCATATCTATTGAGCGCTTATTATGTTCAGAGCACCGTATTATGTGCTTGAGAGAGAACAATATATTGGCATTGACAGACACAAGTTAACAGTGTAAGGGGAGATGGACGTTAATATAAATTATGGATATAGACAGTAAGTGTTTGGGAGCCGGGTGTGGGGCTGAACCTTTCTCCCCGAGTCATCGCCGCCACGTCGACTCAAGACCTCCGCTTCCTTGGAGCCGCGCTATTAGTCCTCGATGACCTGCACCTGGGCTTATAGTCAGTCCTGTAACCCGGACCTCTGCAACCCTGCTCAAGGACTCCGCCACTAAGGATCTCCCCCCCGCCGCCCCCGCAGACCGCCCAGCCATCAGCTCCCACTGTGCTCCTCTGCTCGGCCCTGGGGACATTGTGCTCCCCTGCTCCTCCCACCCCGGGCCTTGGGACACTGTGCTACCCAACCGTCCTCCCCGTACTCCGCCCGAAGCGGCCATTTTGGGAAGCCCTCACTACCTCTTACCCTGTGAGGTGATTGATTTCCCCCGCTCGGGTCAACAGTGTCCTTGTTCTCACTGTGTTACCTTACCTTGGCCGCCATCTACGCCCGCAACCCACATCGGACATCGTCAGGGCTCCCGCCGCCGCCTCAGAGACATTTGGACCATGAGCCCCAGGACTCTCCTTGTCTCTAGCCTTTTGATTTTGATCAAGTCGACCCTTAGTTAAGTCAACCCACGACCCTGGTCATCACCCGCTTATTAATGATATTTTATTGTATCAGTTACTATACTACCACTTTCACATGTTGTCGTTAATTGTTCTCAGTGCTATCACCTACCTCCCTGGCCTCACCATGTCCTTCCACTCGCCTCATCTGCCCCTCCCAATCCTCTCCTTCCCCTTCCACTCTCCTGCCCAGCTCTTTCCCGCTCTCTCCTCTGCCTCCTCCCCGCCTCCTCTCCCCTGCCCTAGAACCCCACTTTACCAGCGCCACCCCTCCTCCCCCTCCCCCTACGCTCCTCCCCACCAAACCCCCTCCTCCCCTCCTCCCCCCTTCCCTCTTCCCCACCCACGCCCCATCCCAGTCCTCCTGTCCCACCGCCACCCCTCCTCCCACGCTCCCTGTCCAGGGCCCCGCCAGCTCGTTCCCATCCAAACCCTCCCCTCCCACGCTCTCCCCCCTCTCCCTGGCTTGCACCCACAGCTACTTTCAAGTGTGGCCTCTGGAATCCCCGCTCCATTACAGGTAAACTACCTTTCATCCATGACCTTTTCCTTTCCCGCTCTCTCCTCCTT
Source organism: Ornithorhynchus anatinus (assembly GCF_004115215.2). Lineage (NCBI taxonomy): Eukaryota > Metazoa > Chordata > Mammalia > Monotremata > Ornithorhynchidae > Ornithorhynchus > Ornithorhynchus anatinus. The sequence continues at coordinate 33,265,970 of NC_041735.1, forward strand.
CTCGCCCTTACGGAAACCTGGTTCACTCCTGGAGACACGGTCGCCTCCGCTGCTCTCTCCAGCGGAGGCCTCTCCTTCTCCCACTCCCCCAGACTCACCGGAAAGGGAAGAGGCGTCGGCTTCCTTCTTTTACCCCCTTGCCGCTTCCACACTATCCCTCCTCCCCCTTCTCTCTCCTTCCCCTCCTTTGAAGCCCATATCATTTGCCTCTACCACCCCTTCCAGATACTTGTAACCGTCATCTACCGCCCTCCTGGTCCCACCACCGACTTCTTCAACCACCTAGACCCCTTTCTCACCTTGCTTCTCTCCTTCTCTCTGCCCACTCTGATCCTCAGAGACTTCAACATCCACATGGATGTACCCGGTGACTCCTCTTCCCTCCTCCCCTCCTTAACTTCTATTTTTAACTGCTCACTCTCCAATGGCTTCTTCCCCTCTGCCTTCAAACATGCCCATGTCTCCCCCATCCTAAAAACACCCTCTCTCGACCCCACTTCCCCTTCCAGATATCGCCCTATCGCCCTACTACCCTTCCTTTCCAAACTCCTAGAATGAGTCTTCTACACTCGCTGCCTAGAATCCCCTAACTCCCATTCTCTCCTGGACCCCCTCCAATCTGGCTTCCGTCCCCTCCACTCTACCGAGACTGCTCTCTCAAAGGTCACCCATGACCTCCTTCTTGCCAAATCCAATGGCTTCTACTCTATTCTACTCCTCCTTGACCTTTCAGTTGCCTTTGACACGGTTGACCATCCCCTTCTCCTCCACACGTTATCTCACCTTGGCTTCACGGATTCCATCCTCTCCTGGTTCTCCTCTTATTTCTGTGGCCGTTCATTCTCGGTCTCCTTCGCAGGCTCCTCCTCCTCCTCTCATCGTCTGACTGTTGGGGTTCCAAAGGGGTCAGTTCTTGGCCCTCTTCTGTTCTCCATCTACACTCACTCCCTTGGTGAACTCAGTCGCTCTCACGGCTTCAATTATCATCTCTATGCAGATGATGCACAGATCTGCATCTCTGCCCCGTCCTCTCCCCCTCCCTTCAGGCTCATAACTCCTCCTACCTCCCAGACGTCTCTACCTGGATGTCTGCCCGCCACCTAAAACTCAACATCTCCAAAACTGATCTCCTCATCTTCCCTCCCAAGCCCCATCCTCTCCCTGACTTCCCTATCACCATGGATGGTACGACCATCCTTTCCGTCTCTCAGGCCCCGCAACCTCGGTGTCATCTTTGAGTCGGCTCTCTCGTTCACCCCACACTTGCGATGCGTTACCGAAACCTGCCGGTCTCACCTTTATAATATGGTCAATATCCGCCCTTTCCTCTTCACCCAAACGGCTATCTTACTGCTACAGGCTCTCGTACTATCCCGGCTAGATTACTGTGTCAGCCTGCTCTCTGATCTCCCTCAAAATATTAATAATGTTGATATTTGTTAAGCGCTTACTATGTGCCGAGCACTGTTCTAAGCGGTGGGGTAGACACAGGGGAATCAGGTGTCCCACGTGGGGCTCACAGTCTTAATCCCCATTTTACAGATGAGGTAACTGAGGGACCGAGAATTTAAGTGACTTGCCCAAAGTCACAGAGCTGATAAGTAGCTGAGCTGGGATTCGAACCCATGACCTCAGACTCCAAAGCCCGTGCTGGTAAAGACATGTGACTGGAGAGGAAGAGAGATGGTAGCCGGAGATGTTGATTTGAGTATCATCAGCTTTGAGCTGGTAGTTGAAGCCATGGGAGCAAATGAGTTCTCCAAGGGAGTGGGTGGAGAAGGAGGATAGAAGGGGACCCAGAACTGAACGCTCAGGGAAACCCACAGTCAAGGGGTGGGAAGGAGAGGAGAAGCCCGTGAAAGAGACTGAGAATGAGCAGTCAGGAAGACAGGGGAGAACTAGGTTCATGCACATGGCCTCCTTGTCTTCCAAGAGGACCCTTATCTCTTCCATTAATGTTTGAAATAGAATGGCCCCTTTTGGTCCTTGCTGACCTTATTCTCTGGAAAGCAAACCTCTACTCAGTGAGTAAATGTCCCCCACGGGGCACCTGATGACCACTGTCGGCCCCCCTTTCACAGTCCCATTGCATCCTGGATTGACATCTTGTCTGACTTTCTGGGGTGCCTTGAGTTCATCAAGGGCCCACCCCAATTCTAAATTCCACTGAAGATCGGCGCCTGCAGGGCTGGTGGTCAGCCTGTAGTCTTGCTCATCCTCACCAGGTGCTCAGTTCAGAACCTGGGTCTTACCTTTCAGGATCGTGCTCAGAGAGCCATGATTCAAGCCCAAATCTCCAGTGGACCCTCCCAAAGAACAGAAGAGGAGTCTGTGGTTTCAGCAAGCAGGACTTTATTGCCTAATGGAGTAGCCCAGCAGGCTGCCTGTTCCAGGACAGAGTTCAGCACTATACCCCATCAATTCTCCCTAGCATCAGGTGACTCCATCAAGGTAATAGCCTTATCTGGATTTGGCTAATTGTGTCTCCTCAATCTATCTTCCTAGGTTACTTCTCCCTTGTCTCTCATCTGGTCTCTCTTGTCTCTTCAACAGTCCTTCCAGCACACAGTATGCACTCAATGAATATGGCGGAATGATTGAATGATTGGGTGGGTTACTTTCCACAGTGATTTGGTCTTCAGGTAAGCAGAAGGAGTATGCTATAATATACACAAGAATGCTTTCACTGTCAACATTTCACTCTCATCAGCATTATTCACTGAATGTTTATTATGTGCAAAATAGCATGCTAAATATTGGGGGGGAAAAGACATGAACGATATAAATATAGAGGCAGGGCAGCCTCCGGTAATCATGGATGAGTCAAGCTGTGCTCACCGGATGACTACTCCCCAACTGGAACAGGGGCCTGTACGAGCCATGGTTGAGAGTTGGGAGTAAACTCTCTCCAAGATGTTGGTTCCCAGAGATCACGTTGATCACTGTGGGGTTTTGGCTCAAAATACCCCTGGCCCATGGCTGCAGCTGCCATATAGCACTGCTCTTCAAATTAATCTTTTGGTTTCCAAATGACCTGTCAGTTGATTATTTTGTCCACGTTGGAGGCTATGTTATTCGACTGAGGGTATACCGGAAAGTAAGGAAGAAGAAGGAAACTACATTCCATGACAAATTCCTTAAATTTGGTCTTATTATCTGACTCAGGGTCCATCTTAAACTTACTCAGTACACAGTGTCTCGAAAACTAGCAAAGTGAATCGCACTTTTATCTTTGTGTGATCACTCTCATCTCCTCAGCTCTTCCGCTGGATGGAAGTGGCCCAAGAGTCACTTCAGGAGAGGTCGGACTTCCAGTTATGTCAGCTGCATCCCAAGGCCCTCCGCTGTTTCTCTTTCAGGAACAGGACAGAATTTGAATGTCATATAAGCCCCCGAACTGCAGTGAGATCATAGAGAATCCTGTCGGTCACTCTCCCGTCTCTTCACCCTCCTCCCTTGGTGTCCTAGGCAAATTTGTCCCTCGAACAGTCAGCAGTTCACCGATGCTCTACCTCAGCTACACGGACAGGTTAGAATGCTACTGGGTTTTTAACACTTGAATCCACATGATTTCTAGGAAATTAATGGGCTAATGTGAAATGATTCCTCTATAAAAATGCCTTGACCTTTAATTTCATACATATCCCTTTCCCAGGACCCTACTTTCCTGTAGGTATCATGCTTTCTGATCCTTGTCATTCTGCCTCTCCAGGAATCCCAGGTTGCAGGTCCACCCTCTCCAGATTTCCTGAGGTCCAGCAAAAAAGGCCAGGGATGGGAGCCTCACTCCTCAGGGATCCTAACCTCCGGACCCCAACGTGGAAAAGCATTCACGTATCACCTTTCCCCTCAAGATTGCTCCGTCTTTTCTCCATTCATTCATTCATTGGTATTTATTGAGCGCTTACTATGTGCAGAGCACTGTACTAAGCACTTGGAATGAACAAGTCGGCAACAGATAGAGACAGTCCCTGCGATTTGACGGGCTTACAGTCTAACTGTAAATAGGTGAAGGGTTGCGATGGAGTTTAGGCCCATAGAAAACTACTGTCTGCTGGGACCAAGACAACATCACGTGTGTTAATCAGTCAATCAATTAATGATATTGATTGAGCACATACTATGTGCAGAGCACTCTTCTAAATGCTTGTTAAGGGTCATTGGGTCCTACTCATGTGCTGGAATTCTTTGAATTGACCGTTCAGTCTAGAGGTGTCAGGTAAGCGGTGGGCATAATATGCTGGGAAGTTCAAAAGTGTTTGAAACCTGAGTTGATCAAAATGGATTGTGGAAACTTGACCATTCCCTCCAATCTGACTGACATACTCACTTCATTTTGGATCCTTTGCAAATTTTCTTTTCATCTCCAGGCACTAATTCGCATGCCCCTGGTCCATCCTGATTTCTCCAGGGGTTCTGTAGAAATTTGTTTCCAAAGCGATGACTGTTGATGTGGCTCAGGGAGTCAGTTTCCTCTCCCAGACAGGAGTAGGTATCCTGGGGACCTCTCTCCTCATCACACTCTACCTTACTTCATTCCTCCTGCATTCCAAACTGAAGCCCACAGACCTGACCATCATCCACCTGGCCCTGGTCGACACCATGATGCTTCTTACAAGGTGCATCGTCATGGTAACAGGGATTTGGGACTGCAGCTTGTCCAGAATAATGCTGAGTGTAAGCTCTTCTCCTATGTCTACCGCATCACACGGGCCCTCTCCATCGGCACCACCTCCCTCCTGAGCGTGGTCCAGGCCATCACCATCAGTCCTAGCACCTCCTATCTGTTCCAGCTCAAGGTTCAGATCCCAAGTACCATCCAACTGGTCTTATCCATCTTGTGGATTCCCAACTCGCTGATAACCACCAGTCTTCCTTCCAAATGTTCGCCTCTTCTAATACAACCAAAACGAATACCATCTGTTATTTGGTGCCTATAAACACACTCCTTCAGGGCCTGATTCTCACCTTCATGGCTATCCGCGACATCCTCTTCCTGGGGCTCATGAGCTGCTGCAGTGGGTACATGGTCCTTCTCCTGCACTGACACGGGCACCAGGTCCAGCATCTTCACAGCCCCAGCCAAGCCCCCGAAACCTTGCCAGAGAGATGAGCCACCCAGACCATTGTGCTGCTGGTGAGCTGCATTGTAGTCATCTACTGAGGAGACCTTGTCTTTTCCCTGTTTCTAGGGACATCCCTGAAGAGGAATGCTGCCCTCCTGAATGCAGCTATGTTTGTGGCCAGTGGATATGCCACTAACAGCCCCTTTGTGTTGCTCACCTGTGACAGAAAGGTCATTAACTTCCTAGCTGATTTTCTGGGGAATAGAACCCTCAAATCCTTTCAGACCACAGTGCTATCTGCCACCCCTCTTTGATATGGAAATCCAAGTGGAGTCAAGCAGTGAACTCTTCCTAGATCTCATCTATCTCTCTGCCAATCTCTCTATCGTGCCCTGACACTGGTCTGGAAAGCCCTCCCTTTTCGATCTGACAGATAGTTACTCTCTACATCTTCAAAGCTTTATTGAAGGCCCATCTCCTCCAAGAGGCCTTCCCTATCTAAACCCTCCTTTCTTCTTCTCCCACTGCCTTCTGCATTACCCACTGAATTTAGATTGTCTTTTTTTTGACGCCTCCCTCAAAACACAGCACTTATGTACATACGTACAATTTATATATTTATATTAGTGACTGTCGTTCTCCCCCTGTACACTGTAGGCTCATCGTGGACAGGGAACGTGTTTACCAACTTTGTTGTTTCATACTCTCCAAAGAGTATGGAGTACAGTATAGTGCTCTGCACATAAGGAGCTCTAACTCAGTTCAAACGATTGATTGTTTCACTGATTTTGAATTCAGACTGGATTACTGCAGAACAACCAGACACCAAAGATAATAATAAAAATTTTAAAAAAACTGTAGTATTTGTTAAGTGCTTACTATGAAGGAGGTGGAGAGAAGAGGGGGATTGAGGAGAAGCAATTGCAGCAACTTGCGGGTGCCTCGTAGCAGCATCAGTTCCACATGGAGGCCACATGTCCCTAGGAGGAGGTGGGGGAAGGAGGATGCTGGGCAGCATGGTGACTTGGCATGGCCTATGTGGTGGAAATGCCTCAGTGCTAACCTCATCAGTGGAACTCAAGACCAAAGAAGACAAGTAAAAGGGGCTGACAACACGGGACCCGGCAGAACCTGACTGGGGGTTTAGCACTCAATATCGCCCAGTACTATGTTAAATACTGAGGTAAATGCAAGATAATCACATCTGACACAGTCTCTATCCCACATGGCGATCCCAGTCTAAGGGATAGAGAGAATAGGAAGCTCACCCCCATTTTATAGTCATTTTCCCCATTAAATCAAATAGGGATAGCATTTCAACCAAGAATTTAATAAGCTTAGGTGTCTGCCGGTGTGTCCAGAGTAATTCCTGAATTTTTGTACTTCCCCTGCTACCTTCATGGTGTTTAACTTAGTGAGAAAGACAATAAATAAGGCAAAGACATGTGCCTGGAACAGCAAGGGGCAGATGGACAGGCAGTAGACAGCAAAAAATGCTCTCTAGATTGTGAGCTCCTGAGGGGCAGGGAATGTGTCTTCTAACTTTATTGTACTGGATTCGCCCAAGCTCTCAGGACATGCCATGCCATGTCTTTGCTGGCAAGACAAGTTAAATGAAGAAAATTCAGGAAAGATGGAATCTCAGCTGACTGTTATACAGAGGAGAGAAAATTAGGTCCTCACCGACCCAATTCATGATGACTGTGGGGAGAGCCAGCCTAGTGATCTTGGAGTGCTGGAATGAACTCAGCATGTCTAAGACTGAGCTCCTTATCCTCCCTCCCATACCCTGACTTCTCCCTGACTTTCCCGTCACTGTGGACACCACTACCATCCTTCCCGTCTCATAAGCCCACAACCTCGGTGTCATCCTTGACTCTGTTCTCTCATTCAACCCACATCTCCAAACAGTCACCAAAACCTGCCAGTCTTACCTTCCTAAAGTCGCCAAGATCCGCCCTTTCCTCTCCATCCAAACTGCTACCACATTAGTACAATCGCCCATCCTATCCTGACCACATTACTGCATCAGCATCGTTTCTGATCTCCCAAACTCCTGTCTTCCCACTTCAGTGTATACTACACTCTTCTGCCTGGATTATCTTTCTACAGAAACGTTCTAGGCTTGTTACCCCCCTCCTCAAAAATCTCCAGTGGTTGCCTATCAACCTTGGCATGAAGCAAAACCTCCTCACGCTTGGCTTCAAAGCTCTCCAAACACTTGCCCCCTCCTACCTCACCTCCCTTCTCTCCTCCTACAGCCCACCCTGTACACTCCGCTCATCTGCTGCCGCTAACCTCCTCACTGGGCCTCATTCTCACCCATCCTGCCGTCGACCCCTGGCCCACTTCCTACAACTGGCCTGGAATGCCCTCACTTCTCATATCGGCCAAATTAACTCTCTTACCCTCTTCAAAGCCCTACTGAGAGCTCACCTCCTCCAGGAGGCCTTTCCAGAATGAGCCCTCCCTATCCATCTGCCCCTCCTCCCCTCCCCATTCCCCCTCCTCCCTCCCTCTACTCTACTCCTTTCTCCTCAAAACAGCACTCATGTATATTTGTACATATTATTTATCACTCTATTTTATTAATGATATGTATAGATCTATGATTCTATCTATTTTGATGGTATTGATGCCTGACTACTGGTTTTGTTTTGCTATCTATCTCCCCCTTTTAGACTGTGAGCCCTCACTGGGCAAGGAATGTCTATCTGTTACCAAATTGTACATTCCAAGTGCTTAGTACTGTGTTCTGCAAACAGTAAGCCCTCAATAAATACGATTGAAGGAATGAATGAATGAATGAATGAATGAATGAATAAAAATATTATAGCTTTGGTGTTTGTGATCACTTAAAGCCACAAAAAAATAACGTTTGTCAAGTGTTTGCTATGTGCCAGGCACTGTACTAAGCAGTGGGGTAGATATAAAAACATCCAGCTGGACAGAGTCCATGTAACCCATGGGGCTTACAGCTCTAACCCCTATTTTACAGCTGAGAAAGATGAGGTACAGAGAAATTAAGTGACTTGCCCAAGGTCACTAAGCCAACAAGTGGTAAGGCTATGATTAGAACAAAGGACCTCTATTCCCAGGCCATGGATCTTTCCACTAGACCATACTGCTTCCCGATACTGACGGTGAGTATGGGTCAGACATTATACTAACAGAACTGCTCAAGGAGTCTGGTGAGTCACTTATGGAAGGACTATGTCCTACGATCATAGGGAAGTTTGGACTCAGCTACGCTTCTGTGGATCTTCGCTTTAGGTGGAAGTTTATTACTTCATGCTGCTCTACCTCATTATCTCTCGATTGAATAGGAATATATTCTCTCTCGTTTTAAATCTTCATAATCTCCCCCCACACACACCAATACATGTATCTCTCTTCAGTAGGGATATACTGTTACATGTACGTTTATGTACATGTTTATGTATCTCTATCCCTTTGAGATATTTATAGGTAAGTGTAAATCAATGAGTGTGTTAATAATATCAGCATAGTCCACATGTATATCTGCGTGGTGAGGAAATAGAGAATCAGTGTCTCAGATCTGCTGTGCTAACTGATTGCAAGTTTCATACACAGTTAATCAACCCCTCAGTGGTACTTAGTGAATGCTTAATATACGTAAAGCAGAGTTGCCTAGTGGAAAGATCCCAGACGTGGGAGTCAAAGGAACCGGATTCTAATCCTGGTCCCGCCATTTTCTTTCTGTGTGACCTTGGGCAAGTCACTTAACTCCTATATGCCTCAATTTCCACATCTGTAAAATGAGGATTCAATAGCTGTCTTCCCTCCTACTTAGAATGCAACCCCCATGAGGGTTATTCACTGTGTCTGATCTCCTATCTACCCCATCACTAATGCAGTGCCTGCACTTAGAAAAAGCATAACAGATGTCAAGGTAATTATCATTACTTATATTACTGTTATAATTATGAAGTTCATTATCATTATGATTTGCTTCAGAAAGTCAGAAGAGTTGTGGGTTGGCTGAATCTAACTGATTTCTAGGATGCACCCACACAGGTGGTTACTGGAACATGGTGACTCCCCATCTCCTACTCATGCTTGACAGTTTCAGGATCCTGCTAGTGAAAAGAAAATTACTGGCCTGGAGGGAGATGAGCACATGATATCCTTCCCTATAAACATCCACCTGGTCACCACACTGAGCCGAGAGAAGCACGGTTCTGGAATCAAATAGCAGCCCAGTGAGTTTCTCCTATGGTTGGGAAAGGACAGGAGATCATCCTCTTTTGTGAGCCAAAGGGGTCATGTAGACTTGGACCAGGAGAGGGTTGATGAACAAAATCATGACTGTCAGAAGTGGCTGTTCCTGCACATCCTCACAATGACATTACCACAGCGCCCTCACCAGACCAAGGCAGATTTCCCATCCTTCCTTGGTCCTTCTACCCTCTAGCAGACGGGCTGGATGCACTGAGAGAGCTGCCTGCTTCTGACTGTATCCTCAGTCACTTTCTCCATCATTTTCCTGCCTCATAGCTGTATGTCCAGTACAGGCCTCTCCCTCCCTCCCAGATTTGGGGACCTCTCAGCAGAGAGAATGCCCTTTTCCCAGGACACCTATGCCCCCCAAGATTTTCAGAAAGTCTCTCCTATTTGAGGTTCAGACAAACACTCTCTCACTTCTCCCCATCCCTCTGCTGGTCCCAGAGCTGAAGGGCCACCTCTGCTGGGGCTGGCCAGCGACTGGGCAGGGGAACAGGATGGGTTTTAGGGCCACTAGACTGGGTCTTTTCCTGAAATGAACAGGTTACTGCTGACTTTTTCTCTTCTCTCTCGACTCCTGATTCAAAGGCAAACTCTGTCTCCCAAACACTCTAAAACAGACATGAATTCACCAACACACACACACACACACACACACACACACACACACAATTGATACCAACATAAACACACACACACACACAAACATAACCCTAAAACTCTGGCAAGACAATTACAGTCCCATTTTACCTCCCACCAGAAACAATCTAGTCCCTCAACAGTTCACTGGACTAAACTATTCCCAAATCTCTATAAGAATGATTTAATTCTTTATGTTCTTAACACTTGCATTTAGGCTTTGAATAGATTCAAGCAATCATTCAGGATACCGGTTTATCTTAATACACTTCTCCCTCTTTCCTTCCCCCCTCTTTACCCTGGGCTCCAGCAGGCATGTGATGTCTTCACTAATTTTCCTGGAATCCAGTTCCTTCCAAGTCCTCATTGCCTACATCTTTTGTTGAATCCTTGGTGAGTATAGTTTTAAATGATTCTGATTCTTCCTGTAGATCTGCTCCTGCATATTATAACTTCCTAGAGGTATGATGCCATCTCCTTAAAAAAGACCTCCTCTCTACTTTCCAGTGAACTGGGTTAATTTTACTTTAACAAATTGTTGGCAATCTGCTCTTGCCACAGCCTGGTCATCCCACCTCTGTTCATCTCTTCTAGCCTTCTGGTTTCATTTACAGATACGTTGAAAGGCTTGACTTGACTATTGGTGACACTTCAACTGCTTAAAGAGTGATTTCACAAATTAATATTGCCATGTGGTAGGCAGACTCAGTCTTGGATGTGAGTATTCTTTTTAATCTTTTAATAATTTGTGAAAAACATACTCATATTCCCACCAAAACTGTACCAGTAACTAAATGACTAACTCCAAGACAGGATTTACTTGGTGACCAAGCTCTCTTTTTGTTCTTTGATCTTGTATTGGTGCCGTCCTGCTTTGCTATTCAACTTTATTTTGTCTAGATTGATGCTTATGATTTTACCTACTACTTGGACCATCTTTAAGCTTTCACAAATTGCCCTTTAAATCGTGTTTCTTATATGAAATGGAAGTCTGTATGGCTTTTTTCCTGGTATGTCCTGAGATCTCGTGATTGAGGAAATGATGAGACAGAAACCTTTCTGAAATCAGTTTTCTCTCTACTCATAAGTCAGTACAGTGTGCTTTAGTGGAAAGAGCCCAGGCTTGGGAGTCAGAGGATATAGGTTCCAATCCTGTCTCTGCCACCTTTCCTGCTGTGGGACCTTGGGCAAGATACTTAACCTCTCTGGGCCTGTATTATCTCATTTGTAAAATAGGTATTAAAACTGTGAGCCCCACTTGGGGCAACCTGATGAGCTTGTATCTACTTCAGCACATAAAATTGTGCTTGGCACAGAGTGAGTGCTTAACAAATATCATATTTATTAATTATTATTATTACTATATAGAAAATGCCATCCAGTGATTGATGCCAGTTTGGGGTGAAATAATAATGATTAATGTCCTTGTGGTTGGGAAGTCCCTGTCTTTCTTCAGATGATGTCCCTGCCTGTTTTTCCTGGACCAGGTGATCTGCCAGAGCACACCTCTTATCTTGATGCTTTCATAGCCCAGCTCAGGCTTAAGGCATCTCCAGTGATCAGAGGCAGAGTGTCCCATTGCATCAGTGACATCCTGTAAAATCCTAGGAATGTTCAATCCTAACCAAACGATTCCCAGGCAGATGAACGCCCAGTAGAATCAGCTACTCAGACACAATTGGTCAAATCTGAAACAATTCTCTTCTGATCATACTCTCTATCACAAAATGACCCTTCTTGCAAATGCCTAAATCCTAAGAATCTGAATACTAAAACTTTCCTGAGTCCCTTCAGAAGAAACACCATTTGCATTAAAACAGAAATCCACAGTTTTTCTTTGCCATCCATTTTTTTCTTTGTAGTGCTTGGCAATTAAGCACCCCACCATGTTATGCTGCACCCTTCTCCCAAGTAAATCAATCAAAAATTAACTCTTAGGAGACATGTTAATGTATACGCTTTTACTGTAATCTCACAGTACTCTTCCAAGCAGTTCCAAACGTAGTGATCTGCATATAATGTCTTGTCGCATGTTGTCGAGTCCTCTGGACCCATAGCGACTGTACAGACATGCCTCTCCCAGAAAGACCCACTCGCCATCGGCCATGCTGGTAGGTGTATCCATAGAGGTTACTTGGTAAAAATACGGAACTGGTTTAGCATAGCCTTCTTACCCGCGGTACACTAGAGTTTCTGACCTCGAATCTCTCTCATGCAGCTGCTGCCCAGCACGGGCGAATTTTGACTTGTAACAGACTGCCTTCCACTCACAAGCCACTGCCCAAGTTAGGAATAGGAAGGGTTTGCCTCTGCTTGACTCTCCCTCACATAGCAGATACAGGTAGAGTATTGGAAATTCTGCAGTTGTGATAATAATAATGATGGCATTTGTTAAGCTCTTACTATGTGCTGAGCATTGTTCTAACCATGCAGTAGATCCAAGATAATGAGGTTATCCCGCTTGGGGGTCACAGTCTTATTGCTCATTTTACAGATGAGATAACTGAGGCAGAGAAGTTAAGTGACTTGACCAAGGTCATACAGCAGACAATCGGCAGAGCCGGGATCAGAACCCATGTCCTCTGACTCCCAAGCCCGTGCTCTTTCCCCTAAGCCACACTGCTATTCTAATCATGAGAGGGGCTGCAGATAATATAGACTCATCAATACCATTGATAGATTGATTTAATTGATTATGAGGTCTAAAAGAGAAGGTGCATACTTGAGGTAAACAATGTCTGAACTCTTGGTCAACTTCATCTTTCTCTGCTGCACTCTATCACACCTTTACGTCATCCCATTTCTCTGCTTGTCACTACTCCACAGTGCAAATGTCCTCTTTAATTCCTTAATTGGTTGGATTTCTAAATCAATCCATCTCTCCAAATTTCCTCCCATTATTCCACTCCCACTCAAGATGTCTCCTTACCTCTAGCAAACCCACCGATCAATATGTCTTTTTAAAGTAAATTGATCTTACAGAGTAGGCTGCCCTACACCTCACACAAATTCCTTAGGTTCACTTTAATTTCCTGCTTGTGCCACCTTTCAGGTTGTCTCCTCAAATGAACGGTAAACCCAATCGTTCCATCCATCAGTGGTATTTATTGAGTGCTTATTTATTGCAGGAAACTGTATTAAGCACTGGGGACAGGAGGATGCAAAAGTCTAGTGTGAATGCTGCCCCAGGGTCCAGAGGTCTGTGGACTGCTGGGAAATCAAGGGTCCGTGTCCATGTGTCCACAAAGAAACTGCCTGGCAGTTTAGTTTTGGCCAAGGTTAATTTGATAATGTTATTTAAGTGCTTAATGTGGGCCCAACACTGTACTAAGTTCTGGAATAGGTACAAGGTAGTCAGGTGGGACACAGTCCAAGTCCCTCGTGGGCCTCATGGTCTCAAACTCAATTATAAACATGACATAACTGAGGCACAGAAAATTGAAGTCACTTTCCAAGGGTCACACAGCCAACAAGGGGTTGCGCTGGGATTAGAACATAGGTCCTCAGTCTCTCAAACATTGGCTTCTTCCCCTTGTACATCCTGCTTCTCTCCTTATAGTCCCTCCCTAGGTTGGGGCAATCACCAAACCATTCACAGATGTGGGATCATTCTGTCCCCTCAGTGGTTCTGGGTACAATGTCCCCTATTTTTCTGTGGATGCTAGGGGACAGACTCCAGGACTTCATGTCCCCCACTTGAGCTAAGGTCTCTTAGAGGCCTCAGAACTACTTCTCTATGCCTTTCATTGGTCCCTTCTCTCCTTTGTCTTTTCCTGTAAATGTGGTGACCTCAGCTCCAAAGCCATGGTCAATTGCTTCATGATTGCCTGATTGGTCTCCTTAACCTCTTGGAGGCTCTATCCTCATCCATTAAGGCTGTGATGTCAGTCAGTAATATTTACTGAGCATATGCTGTGTGCAGAACACTACACTAACCACTTGGGAGACAACAATAGAACACTATCCCACACACATTTCCTGCCTACAGTGAGCTTAGTGTCAAGAGCTAGAGACAGACATCAATATGAATAAATAAATTACATATACCTTCTTGAGTGCTGCGGGGGTCAGAGGGGGGATGAATGAAGGGAGCAATTCAGGGCATGCAGAAGGGAGAGGAAGAAGAGGAAAGGAGGACTTAGCCAGGGAAGGCCTCTTGGGGGAGATGTGCCTTCAACAAGACATTGAAAGGGGGGAAAGTATTTGTCCATGGGATTTTAGGATGGAAGGGGTTCCAGGCCAGAGAAAGGATGTGAGGGAAAGGTCTGTGGCAAGATAGAGAAGACTGAGTTACAGTGAGAAAGTTAGCATTAGAGGAGGGAAGTGCGTGGGCTGTGTTGCACTAGGAGGTAGCGAGGTTCAGTAGGAGGAGGCAAGATGATTGAGTGCTTCAAGGCCAATGGTGAGGAGTTTCTGCTTGATGTGGAGGAGTGGGGAAACGTCCTGACCCTTTTTGCAGAAAAATGATCTGGTCAGCAGAGTGACGTATGGAGTGCTTAGGGGTGATACATGAAGCCGGGAGGTCGGCAAAGAGACTGATGCAGTAATCAAGGCAGGATAGGATAAGTGGTTGTAGGAACATGCTAACAGTTTGGGTGGAGAGGAAAGGGTAGATTTTAGCAGTGTTGTGAAGGTGGAACTGACAGAACATCGTGGTGGATTGTATATGTGGGTTAAATGAGAGGGAGGAGTCAGGGATAAGGCCCAGATTACGGACCTGTGAGACAGGAATGGTGGTGGTGCTGTCTGCGGTGATGGGAAAGTCAGGAGGAGGACAGGGTTTGGGTGGGAAGATGAGGAGTTCTGTTTTGGGCATGTTGCGTATGAGGTCACGGGAAGACATCCAAGTAGAGATGTCTTGAAGGCAGATAGAGATGCGAGACTATAGCGAGGGAGAGAGATGGTGGCCGGAGATGGAGATTTGATTCTCGTCTGAATAGAGTTGATAGTTGAAGCCATGGGAGAAAATGAGTTCTCCAAGGGGATGGGTGTAGTTGGAGAATAGAAGAGGACCCAGAACTGAACCCTGAGGGAAACCCACAGTAATGGGTGGGAGGTAGAGGAAAAGCCTGTGAAATAGACTGAGAATGAAAGGCCAGAAATTTGGGGGAGAACTAGGTTGATGCACATGGCCTTCTTTTTCTCCAAGAGAACCCTTATCTCTTCTAGTACTGCTTGTAATAGAATGGCCCCTTTTTGTCCTTGCTAACCTTATTACCTTGAGAGCAATCTTCCTCTACAAAGTAAGTCCCCGTCCCGCAGGGCACACGATGACCACTGTTGGACCTCCTTTTAGAGTCCCTTTAGGTCCAAAATTGACATCTTGTCTGACCTCCTGGGGTGCCTTGGGTCCTTGAAGGGCCCACCCCAATTTCAAATATGTTAGACAATAAACTCACTTCTGAAGACCCAGGCCTACAGAACTGGTTATCAGCCTGTAGTCTTGCCCATCCTCTCCAGGTGATCAAATCAGGACCTGGGTCTTGCGTTTCAGGATCGTGCTCACAGAACCATGATTTGAGCCCAAATCTCCAGTGGACCCTCCCGCAGAACACGAAAAGGAGTCCATGGTTCCAGCAAGCAGGACTTTAATGCCAAATGGAGTAGCCCAGCCAACTGCCTGGCCCAGGACACAGTTCATACCACAGGACATACCCCATCACTTCTCCCTGTTCTCAGGTTACTCCTTCAAGGTAGCAGCCTTATCTGGTTTTCGTTAGTTGTGTCCCCTCAATCTTTCTTCTTAGGTTATCTCTCCCATGACTCTCATCTGGTCTCTCTTGTCTCTTCTCCAGTCCTTCAAGGAAACAGAAAGCACTCAATAAATACTATTGAATGTTTGAATGATAGGGTGGGTTCCTTTCCACACTAATTTGGGCTTCACGTAGGCAGAAGCAGTATGCTATAATATACACACGAACCTTTTCACTGTCAACATTTCACTCTCAGCAGCAGTATTCAATTAAGGCTTATTATATGGAAAATACTGTGGGGGAAAGTTCATGAACAATATAGTTATAGGAGCAAGGATGCCTCCAGTGATCATGGTTGAGTCAAGGTGTTGCCAGCATATGACTATTCCCCAGCTGGAACAGGGGCCTGTGCGAGCCATGGTTGAAAGTGATGGGTAGATTCTCTCCAAGATGGTGCGCCCCAGAGATCGGGTTGATCCCTCTGGGGTTTTGGTTCAAAATACTCCTGGCCCTTGGCTGCAGCTCCCATACAGCACTGTTCTTCAAATGAATCTTTTGATTTCCAAATGCCCTGTCAGTTGATTATTTTGACCACATTTGAGGCTAAGTCATTAGACCGAGGGTATTCCGCATACTAAAGAAGAAAAAGGAAATCACATTCCATGACAAATTCCTTATATTTGGTCATATTATCTGACTCATGGTCCATCTTAAAATTACTCATTACACTGTCTTGAAAACCAGACAAGTGAATTGCACTTTTATCTTTGTATGATCACTCTGATCTCCTCAGCTCTTCCCCTGGATGAAAATGGCCGTAGAGTCACTTTAGGAGGGGTCAGACCTCCAGTTATGTCAGCTGCATCCTAAGGCCCTCTGTTGTTTCCCATCCAGAAACAGGACAGAATTCGAATTTCATATAAGCCACCGAACTGCAGTGGGATCATTCAGTGTCCTGGCAGTCGCCCTCCTGTCTCTTTACCCCCTTCCCTTAGAGTCCCAGGCAAATTTGGTCCTCGAACACCCAGCGACTCACTGACCCTCTACCCCAGCTACACAGAAATGTTTGAATGCTACTGGATTTGTAACACTTGAATCGACAGGATCTTTAACAACCTAATTAGTTAATGTGAAATGATTTCTCTATAATAATGCCCTGACCTTTCCATTCATACATTTCCCTTCCCCAGGACCCTACTCTCCTGTAGGTTTCATGCTCTCTGACACTTCCCCTTCAACCTCTTCAGAAATCCCAGGTTGCACGTCCACCCTCTCCTGATTTCCCGAGTCCCAGGAAAAAACCCAGGGATGGGAGCATCACTTCTCAGGGACCTTAACCTCCAGACCCCAGTGTGGAAAAGCATTCACCTATCACTTTTCCCTTAAAGATTGCTCAGTCCTTTCTCTAACTGTAAATGATTGAGGGGTTGCGATCAAGTTTAGGCCCATAAAAAACTACTGTCTGCTGGGAGAAAGCAACACGTGTGTTATTCAATCAATTAATAGTATTGATTGAGCACTTACTACATGCAGAGCAGTGTTCTAAGTGCTGGTTAAGGGTCACTGAGTCCTACTCATGTGCTGGAATTCTTTGAGTTGACCATTAAGTCTGTTTGTGTCAGGTAAGAAGTGGGCATGATATGCGGAAAATTTCCAAGGGCATTTCAAACCGCAGGTTGATCAAAATGGATTGGGGAAACTTGACCATTCCCTACCAATCTGATTGACTTAATTCATTTTGGATCCTTTGCAAGTTTTCTTTTCATCGCCAGGAATTAATTCTCATGTCTCTGGTCCATCCAGACTTCTCCAGTGTTCCTGCAGAAATTTGTAACGGGAAGCGATGGCCATTGATGTGGCTCAGGGAGTCTGTCTCCTCTCCAAGACAGGAGTAGGTATCCTGGGGAACTCACTCCTCATCACCTACTACCTCACTTCATTCCTCCTGGGTTCCAAACTGAAGCCCACAGACCAGACCATCATCCACATGGCCCTGGTCCACACTGTGATGCTTCTTACAAGGTGGATTGTCACAGCAGCAGGGATGCTGGGGCTGCAACTTGTCCGGAATGATGCTGAGTGTAAGCTCTTTGCCTATCTCTACCGCATCACATGGGCCCTCTCCATCTGCACCACCTTCCTCCTGAGCGTGGTCCAGGCCATCACCATCAGTCCTAGCACCTCCTTTCTGTTCCAGCTCAAGGTTCAGATCCCAAATGCCATCCACCCGGTCTTAGCCATCTTGTGGATTCCCAACTCGCTGATAAGCACCAACCTTCTGTTGCAAATGTTCGCCTCTTCCAATACACCCAACAAGAATACCAACCGTTTTTTGATGACTATAGATACACTCCTCCAGGGGCTGATTCTCACCTTCATGGTTCTCCGTGACATCCTCTCCCTGGGGCTCATGAGCTGCTGCAGTGGGTACATGGTCCTTCTCCTGCACCGATGCAGGCACCATGTCCAGCATCTTCACAGCCCCACCCAAGCCCCAGAAACCTCACCAGAAAGACGAGCCACCCAGACCATTGTGCTGCTGGTGAGCTGCTTTGTATTCTTCTACTGTGGAGACTTCATCTTTTCCATGTTTCTAGGGACATCCATGAGGAATAATGTTGTCCTCTTTAATGCTAACATGTTTGTGGCCTGCGGATATGCCACTATCAGCCCCTTTGTTTTGCTCACCTCTGACAGTCATTAAGTTCCTAGCTGATTTTCTGGGGAATAGGTCCCTCAAATCCCCTCAGACCACAGTGCTATCTGCCAGCCCTCTTTGACATGGGAATCCAAGTGGAGATCCTGTTTCACAAGCAGAGAGATCTTGGGGGAACGAAATCACCAGTAAACAAAGGATATTCCTAGACCCAATCCCTGCAGAAAATCTGGGCTTCACTGGTGGGTGCCGGGTGAGGTGTTATGGCATGGAGAATCTGTCCAGACATCCCTCCTCTGAAACCTTTCCCCGTCTCATGGCCAAGATCCCTCTAGTGGCTTTAGCAACTCCCACAGTGCTATGCTGGATCTCTCTGGAACATTCACGGCATCTGCCCTCTGTGTCTCTTGATGTGGGGAAGCAGAGACGCCTATTAGAAAGAGAATCTGTCTGGGATTCAGTCTCTGCCACTTATATGCTGTGTGATCTTGGACAAGTCTTTCACTTCATCGTAGCTACATTCCCTCAGCTGTAAAATGGGGATTCCATACCTTTTCTCCCTCCTACTTAGACTGTGAGTCCTTTGTGGAGTAGGCACTGTGTCCGATATAATCAATTTGTATCTGCCCCACCGCTTAGAAGAATTCTCTCTCCCTCCTTCCAGGCTTGCATCTCCTCTGACCTTCAGGACACCTCCACCTGGATGTCTTCCTGCCACCCAAAACTCAACCTGTCCAAGACTGGGCTCCTTATCTTCCCTCCCAAACCCTGTCTTCTCCCTGACTTTCCCATCTCTGTGAATGACACTACCATCCTTCCCTTACCACAAAACCGCAACCTCGATGTCACCCTTGACTCTGTCTTTCATTCACCCCACATATCCAGTCACCAAAACCTGCCAGTCTCACCTTCATAACATCGCCAAGATCCACCCTTTCTTCTCCTCCAAACCGCTACCACGTCAGTACAGTCGCTCATGCTATCCCGACTACATTACAGCATCAGCATCCTTTCTGATCTCCCATCCTCTTTTCTTTGCCCTCTTCAGTCTATACTTCTCTCTGCCTCCCAGATTATCTTGCTACAGAAACCTTTGGGGCATGTCACCCCCCCCTCAAAAATCTCCAGGGGTTGCCTATCAACTTTCCTATGAAGCAAAACTCCTCACTCTTGGCTTCAAAGCTCTCCATCCCCCTTTCCCCTCCTACCTCACCTCCCTTCTCTCCTTCTCCAGCCCAGCCCACACACTCCACTCCTCTGGTGCCTCTAATCTCCTCACTTAACCTCCTTCTACCCTGTCCCGCCATCAACCCCTGTCCTACATCTGACCCGTGGCCTTGAATGTCCTCCCTCCTCAAATCCAGCAAACTAGCACACTTCCTCACTTCAAAACCCTTCTGAAGGCTAGCCTCCTTCAGGAGACCTTCCCAGACTAAACCCCCCTTTTCCTCTACTCCCCCTCCCCTTCTCATCGCCCTGACTCGCTCCCTCTGCTCTACCCCTCTCCCCCTGACTATGCAGCACTTGTGTATATATGTACATATTTATAATTCTGTTTATATTAATGGTGTGTATGTATCTGTAATTCTATTTATTCATATTGATGCCACTGATGCCTGTTTACTTGTTTTAATGCCTGTCTCCCCCCTTCTAGATGGTAAGCCCGGTGTGGACAAGGATTGTCTCCATTTGTTGCTGGATTGTACTTTCCAAGAGCTTAGTACAGTGCTCTGCACACAGTAAGCGCTCAATAAATGACTGAATGAATGACTGAATGAATGAATGTACATAGGTTGCACTCGACAAACACTGTCATCATCATCGTTTGTTATTACCATCATTATTATTTAAGTGTCCAATTGAGGCCCATGGACTTGAGGCCCATGGAATCACCAGATTTACATACTCTCTCCTTTCTCTTTTTGTACGGTTTTTGTTAATTGATAACTATGTGCTAACCACAGTTCTAAGCACTGGCATAAGGTAATCAGATGGGACACAGATGGGATACGGTGCTCTGCAAACCATAAGCACTCAATAAATAATAATAATAAAATAATAATCTTGGCATTTGTTAAATGCTTACTATGTGCAGAGCACTGTTCTAAGCACTGGGATAGATACAGGGTAATCAGGTTGTCCCACGTGAGGCTCATAGTTAATCCCCATTTTACAGATGAGGTAACTGAGGCACAGAGAGTTAAGTAACTTGCCCAATGTCACACAGCAGACAGGAGATGGAGCCGGGTTTAGAACCCACTTCCTCTGACTTCCAAGCCCATTCTCTTGCCACTAGGCCATTCTGTTTCTCCTCATACTTTGATGATGATGATGGGACCTGTTAGGCACTTACTATGTGCCAAGCACTGTTCTAAGCACTGGGGTAGATATAAGGTAATCAGGTTTTCCCACACGAGGCTCACAGTCTTAATCCCCGTTTTACAGATGAGAGAACTGAGGCTCAGAGAATTTAAGTGACTTGCCCAAGGTCACTCAGCAGACAAGTGGCAGAGGAGGGATTAGAACCCACGACCCCTGACTCCCCAGCCCGGGCTCTTTCCATTAAGCCACGCTGTAACTCCTCCCTCCTAAACAGGGTAATGAAGATAGGGAGAATGACAGGCACTAACCCTGTTAGTCACCAGCTCCAGAGGTAAGTTAGAGCTAGATAGTTACAGTATTTTTTAAGTTCTTACTCTAAGACTAGCACTGTGCTAAGCAGTCAGGGAGACACAAATTCTACAGTACACAATGCTGCCTGAATCACCATTCTGTTACCTGGAGCCAGGAAGAGTCTGAGGGTTTCTGTACCATTTTTAGCTACTTAGCTAAAATACCGTGAATTGCCAAAGTTTCGATCTGACTTTTTGTGTAGTCCATCAACATTTCTCTACATAGCTACCTACCACAATTTAGACTGTGAGCATCATGGGTGTAATCTGTTTTGGATTTACACTAGTCTAATAAAAAATGATTATAAAAACAATTGTGGTATTTGTTAAATTCTTACTCAGTGTTGAGCACTCTGCTAAGTGCTGGGGAAGGTATAGATAATCAGATCGCACATGGGGCTCACAGTCTGCGTAGGAGAGAGAACAGGTATTAAATCCCCATTTTGCAGTTTTCCCTGAGACCGAGGGACATAAAGTGACTCGACCAGGGTCACATAGCAGATAAGTGACTAAGCAGGAACAAGGACCCAGGTCCTCTGACTCCCAGAATCATCCTCCTTCCACTGGGCCAATAGGTCACGCTGCTTCTAGCTGGTACTTGGTATATAAACACCATTCTGAATGAATATTCATTCATTCAGTCAATCAAATCTGTCTGCAGAGCATTGAAATAAGTATTTGGGAGAGTATATTATAATAATAAAACGACATATTCCTTGTCCACAAGGAGTTTATAGTCTGAAGCAGACAGGCATTCATACCAATAAATAAATTACAGTTTTGTACATAAGTGTTGTGGGACTGGATTGGGGGTGTGTCTTGTGATGTAAGGTTGGGATATTTGGGTTCCACTGGCACCTGGAAGGTTGGGGAGGGGTGTGAGGTAATAGATTGTGAGCCAAATGGTTAGGATTTAGGAATAACCTGAAAGAAGCAGTGATCCTGAGCTGGGAAGCAGCAGGACCTAATGGAAACAGGTTAGGCCTGGGAGTCAAAGGACCTGGTTGTTAATTCTGGCTCCACCACTTCTTTGCTGTGTGACCTTGGGCAAGCCACTAAACTCCTCTGTGCCTCAGTTATCTAATCTGTAAAATGGGGATTGAATCTTCTTCCCCCAAATTTAGACTATAAGCCCCATGTTGGGCAGGGCTGCGTCCCATTTGATTAGCATATATCTGTCCCAGTGTTTGTCACATAATACCATTAAAAACATTTAGAGGAGATTATCTTCAAGTGAGGGGAGAGTAGCAATAACAAAGGCAGCAGAAAAGTGGTCGGGGGGTTAAAGGCATAGATTAAGAACCAAAACAGTATGATGGAGGGGACAGCAATTATAAATGAAAAAGGAAGGATTGAAGACTTCCCATTCCTGCTCCTACTCCCTTTCCCCATTCCTCTTCCCCACTGCCTTATCCAACCATTTCTCTTCACACTTTTAAACCTTTATTGAAGGCACATCTTCTTCAAAAGGCCTTCTCTGACTAAGGCCTTGTTTCCTTTTCTTCCACACCCTTCTGAATCACCCTCACTTGCTCTCTTTATTCACTCGTCCACCCCAGCACCATTCAATCATTCATTCAGTAGTATTTATTGAGCTTTTACTTTGTGCAGAGCACTGTACTAAGCGCTTGGAATGCACAATTTGGCAACAGATAGAGACAATCCCTGCCCATTGTCGGGCTTACAGTCTAATCAGGGGAGACAGACAGACAAAAACAATAGCAATGCATAGAATCAAGGGGATGTACATCTCATTAATAAAATAAATAGGGTAATAAAAATATATACAAATGAGCAGATGAGCACAGTGCTGAGGGGAGGGGAAGGGAGAGGGGAAGGAGCAGAGGGAAAGAGGGGGAATGGGGGATAGCTGAAGGGAGGCGAAGGGGGGGGCAGAGAGGCAGCAGAGGGAGCAGAGGGAAAAGGGGAAGCTCAGTCTGGGAAGGCCTCTTGGAGGAGATGAGCTCTCAGTAGGGCTTTGAAGAGGGGAAGCGAGTTAGTTTGGCGGAGGTGAGGAGGGAAGGCATTCCAGGACAGCGGGAGGACGTGGGCCAGGGGTCAACGGTGGGATAAGCAAGGACAGGGGACGGTGAGGAGGTGGGCGGCAGAGGAGCGGAGCCTATGAGGTGGGCAGTAGAAAGAGAGAAGGGAGGAGAGGTAGGAGGGGGCAAGGTGATGGGGAGCCTTGAAGTCGTGAGGGAGAAGTTTTTGTTTCATGCAGAGGTTGACAGGAAACCACTGGAGGTTTTTAAGAAGGAGAGTGACCTGCCCAGAGCGTTTCTGCAGGAAGATGAGCCAGGCAGCGGAATGCAGAATAGCCTGGAGTGGGGAGAGACAAGAGGAAGGAGATCAGAGAGGAGGCTGACACAATAATCCACAGCACTTAGGTACATTATCGTAATTCATCTGTTTATATTAACGTGAGTCTCCCCCTCTAGGTTAAAAGCTTTACTGTGGGCAGGGAATGTGTCTGTCATAGTTTTATATTCTATTCTCCCAAGTGTTTGGTACCATGCTCTCTGCAAAGTAAGCACTCAATAAATGTGACTGCTCGATTAACTGATTGGGGTATAGTATGCAGCGGACAAGATAGGCAGAGAAGGAAATGACCCACTCTCGCTCCTCCCTCTAGATGGCATTCACACAACTTGAGTGAGATTTAATGTGATGGTGAGGACAGGACAGGGGCCTTTTTAACCCAGGAGTCTGTGTGCCGAGGCTTGGATACTGGCGTTCTGGGCCACTTGGGTCTCTGAGTCTTCTGGCAGAAAGGGGTGCCTATCCAAGGACAAGGGTCCGCAGGGGACCCCGACGATGAACTCACCCAAAGGGGGTCACTTGCTGTTGAAAAGCTGGTTGGATGAGGACCAGGGAAACGGGTTATTTGGGGCTGCTAGCTATCAGAAGTCATAACACAAGGGTAACCATCTGGAATACGTGATGGATCTCATTCATGTCTGGGTGCCTGATCCAGCCGGCTACTTGTTGGCCTAGCAATTAATTGCATCTCCCGAGATTTTCTCCAGGTAATGATAACGATAATGATGGTATTGGTTGAGCACTTCTTATGTTTCAAGCACTGTTCTAAATACTGGGGTAGACACAAGATAATCAGATTGGACACAGTCCCTGTCCCACATGGAGATCACAGTCTTAATCCCCATTTTTATATGTGAGGCAACTGAGACACAGAGAAGTTGTGACATTCCCAAGGTCATGCAACAGACATTTGTCAGAGCTGGGTTTACAACTGAAGTCCTTCTGACGCCCAGGCCCATTCTCTATCCTATAGGCCACACGCGGGCCTCGGGTGAGGACAGAACACCCTGACTCCGTCATTATTGGACTCTTTCTTCAGCCTTAAATGTGATACAAAAACATCAGAAAAGGGGATACGTCCTTCAGTCTCCTCATCTGTAAAATGGAGATTACCGTTTCTCACTCTCTCTTGAACTGTGGAACCGACATGATGCCCCAAATGATGATCTTGTATTTACCCCCGTGTCTAGAACAGTACTAAACACATAGTAAGGGCTTAGCAAACATGGCAATTCTTCATTATCTGATTAGGTTGCCTGTGGCACATTGTAAGTGCTAAACAACTATTAACAACAACAAATTAACAACTGTCATTATCATTGCTTAAAAGGAAGAAGGTTCCCTCATAAAACCATAACAGTTGCATCCTGCAATTTATCTTCCTTTCCCTTTTCTTCAACAACGTTCAGTCCATGTTAACTCCCTCGTCAAGAACATCCAGTTGTTGCCAATCAACCTCTGCAACAAACAGAAACTCCTTACCCTTGACTTTAAAGCATTCAGTGACCTTGCCCACTCCTACCTTCCCCCACTGCAGTCTCACTATTTTCTGGCCTGCACACTTTGCTCCCCTAATGTCAACCTACGCACTATGCCAATCTCTCACTCGTGTCCTGCCACTGGCCTGGAAAACCCTCCTTTTTCTATCTGATAGACAGGTACTCTCTCCACCTTCAAAGCTTTATTGAAGGCTCATCTCCTCCCAGAGGTCTTCCCTGTCTAAGACCTCCTTTCTTCTTCTCCCATTGCCTTCTGCATCACTCTTGAATTCAGATTTATTACTTTTTTTGCCCCCCTCCCTCAAAACACAGCACTTATGTGCATAGCTGTAATTTATTTATTTATATTAGTGACGGTCAGGCTCTCCCTGTAAACTGTAAGCTCATCGTGAGCAGGGAATGTGTCTACCAACTCTTTTGTATTGTAGCCTCTAAAGAGTTAGGTAAGAGTGCTCTGCAATAGGATTCTCTCAGTAAATTCAAACAATTAATGGTTTCACTGATTTTGACTTTAGTCTGGGTAATTGCAGAACAACTGGATACCAAAGATAATAATGACAATTAAAAAAACTGTGGCATTTCTTAACTACTTATTATGGAGAAGCTGAAGAGAAGAGGGGGATTGAGGAAAAGCAATTGCAGCAACTTGCGGGTGTCTCGTAGCAGCATCACTTCCACATGGGGGCCTCATGTCACCAGGAAGAGGTGGGGGAAGGAGGATGCTGGGCAGCATGGCGACTTGGCATGGCTTTTGTGGTGGAAGTGGCTCAGTGTTAACCTCATCACAGTGGAACTCAAAACCAAGGAAGACAAATAGAAGGAGCTGACAAGAGGGGGCCAGACAGAACATGACTGTGGGTGTAGCACTTAGTATCACCAAGCAGTATGTTCAATACCGAGATAAATGCAAGATACTCACATCTGACAGAGTCCATGTCCCACATGGCGATCACAGGCTAAGGGGTAGAGAGAACAGGAAGCTCATCCCCATTTTATACTCCTTTTCCCCATTAAATCAAATGGGAATAGCATTTCAACCAAGAATTTAAGAGGCGTAGGTGTCTGCCGGTGTGTCCTGAGTAATTCTTCATTCAATAGTATTTATTGAGTGCTTACTATGTGCAGAGCACTGTACTAAGCGCTTGGAATATACAAATGGGCAACAGATAGAGACAGTCCCTGCCCATTGATGGGCTTACAGTCTAATTGGGGGAGACATACAGACAAAAACAATAGCAATAAATAGAATCAAGGTGATGTACATCTCATTAACAAAATAAATAGGGTAATAAAATATGTAAAAATGAGCAGACAAGCACAGTGCTGAGGGGAGGGGAAGGAAGAGGGGAGGAGCAGAGGGAAAGGGAGAGAAAAGGGGGTTTAGCTGTGGGGAGGTGAAGGGGGGTAGAGGGGCAGCAGAAGGAGCAGAGGGAAAAAGGGAAGCTCAGTCTGGGAAGGACTCTTGGAGGAGGTGAGCTCTCAGTAGGGCTTTGAAGAGGGGAAGAGAGTTAGTTTGGCGGTGGTGAGGAGGGGGGGCATTCCAGGACAGCAGGAGGACGTGGCCCAGAGGTCGACGGTGGAATAGGCGAGAACGGGGAACGGTGAGGAGGGGGGTGGGAGAGGAGCGAACCATGCGAGGTGTGCAGTAGAAAGAGAGAATGGAGGAGAGGTAGGAGGGGGCAAGGTAATAGAGAGCCTTGGAGCCTAGAGTGAGAAGTTTTTGTTTCGTGCGGAGGTTGATAAGCAATCACTGGAGGTTTTTAAGAAGGGGAGTGACATGCCCAGAGCGTTTCTGCAGGAAGATGAGCTGGGCAGCGGAATGAAGAATAGACTGGAATGGGGAGAGACAGGCGGAAGGGAGATCAGAGAGAAGGCTGACACAATATTCCACCCCGGATATTATGAGAGCCTGTACCAGTAAAATAGCCGTTTGGGTGGAGAGGAAAGGGCGGAACTTGGTTATATTATAAAGGTGAGACGGGCAGGTCTTGGTGACGGATTGGATGTGTGGGGGGAATGAGAGAAATTCTTGTATTTGTGTACTTCCCTCGCTATCTTCACTGTGTTTGACCTAGTGAGACAGGGAATGAACAAGGTCAAGATATGTGACTGGGACAGGGACGGGCAAGTGCAGAGGCAGTAGACACCAAAAGATACCCTCTAGAATGTGAGCTCCTTATGGCCAGGGAATGTGTCTATCAACCTTATTGTACTGGACTCTCCCAAGCACTCAGGACAGCCATTCCTTGTCTTTGCTGAGCAAGACAAATTAAATGAAGAAAATACAGGAGAGATGGAAACTCAGCTGACTCTGCTATACAGAGGAGAGAAAATTAGGTGCTCACAGACCCAATTCATGAAGACTGTGGGGAGAGCCAGCCTAGTGATCTCGGAGTGCTGGAATGAACTCAGAATGTCTAAGGCTGAGCTCAGCATGGCTAAGACTGAGCTCCTTATCTTCCCTCTTAAACCCTGCCTCTCCCTGACTTTCCTGTCACTGTGGACGGCACTACCATCCTTCCTATACCACGAACCCACAACCCTGGTGTCATCTTTGACTCTGCTCTCTCATTCTCCCCACACAACCAATCTGTCAGCAAAACCAGCTGGTCTCACTTCCACAACATCACCAAGATCTGCCCTTTCCTCTCCATCCAAACCACTACCTTGTTGGTACAATCTCGCATCATACCCCACCTGCATCAGCATCCTTTCTGATCTTCCCTCCTCTTGTCTCTCCCGGTTTCAATCTATACTTCACTCCTCTACCCGGATTATCTTTCCACAGAAACGTTCACTCCCCTCCTCAGAAACCTCCAGTGGTTGCCTGTCAACCTTCTCATGAAGCAAAAACACCTCACTCTTGGTTTCAAATCTCTCCATCCCTTTGCCCCTCCTACCTCACCTCCCTTCTCTCCTCCTGCAGTCCACCCCTTACACTCTGCTCATCTGCCACTACTAACCTCCTCAATGGAGCTCGTTCTCACCTGTCCTGCCGTCGACCGCTGGCCCACATCTACCACTGAACAGGAATGCCCTCCCTTCTCACATCTGACAAATTAACTCTCTTCCCCTCTTCAAAGCCCTACTGAGAGCTCCCCTCCTCCAGGAGACCTTCCCAGACTAAGCCCTCCCTTTCCATCTGCCCCTCCTCCCCTATCTTTATCCCCTTCCCCTCCCCACAGCACATATATAGCATATATTATTTTTTACTCTATTTTATTAATGATGTGTATATATCTATGATTCTATCTATTTTGATGGTATTGTTGCCTGTCTACTTGCTTTGTTTTTCTCTCTGTCTCCCCCTCTTAGACTATGAACACCTTGTTGTGCAGGGATTGTCTCTATCTGTTGCCAAACTGTACAACCCGTGCTTAGTACAGTGCTCTGCGCACAGTAAGCACTTAGTAAATTTGAATGAATGAATGAATAAATGAATGAATAAAGATTTTATAGTTGGATGGCTTTGGTGTTTGTGATCACTTATTGCCCCCTAAGAATAATGTTTGTTAGGTGTGTTCTGTGTGCCAGGCACTGTACTAAGCAACAGGATAGACATAAGCTCATCCAGCTGGACAGAGTCCACAGAACCCATGGGGCTTAAAACCTCTAACCCCTATTTTACAGCTGAGGAAGCTGAGGTACAGAGGGGTTAAGTGAATTGCCCAAAGTCATTCAGCAGAAATGTGGTAGGGCCATGATTAGAACCCAGGACCTCTATTCTCAGGCCTGGGATTTTACCACTAGGCCACACTGCTTCCTGATGTTGATGGTGAGTATGGTTCCGACATTATATGAACAGAACTGCTCAAGGACTCAGATGAGTTACTTATGGAACGACCATGCACCATGACCATGGGGAAGTTTGGACTCGGCTACCCTTCTGTGGATCTTCAGTTTGGCTGGAAGTGTATTACTTCATGCTCTTCTACCACATTAGCTCTTGTAGAGACAGAAATATATTCTCTCTCTTTTGAAATCACCATACACCCCCACACACCTATACATCTATCTCTCTTCAATAGGGATACACTGTTACATGTATGTTTCTATATTGTGTTCACATAGCTCTATCCCTTTGAGATATTTATAGGTAAGTGTAAATCAGTGAGTGCATTATTAAGGTCAGTATATTAGATATGTATATCTGCCTAATGAGGAAATAGAGAATCAGTGTCTCAGTTCTGCTGTGCTAATGCATCGCAAGTTCCACACTCAGGTAATCAACCCATCAGTGGTAATTGCTTAATGCTTACTATATGTAAAGCTGAGTTGCCTAGTGGAAAGAGACCAGACCTGGGAGTCAAGAAGCTCTGGGTTCTAATCCTGTCCATGACATTTTCCTGCTGTGTGACCTTGGGCAAGAAACTTAACTTTCATATGCCTCAATTTCCACATCTGTAAAGTGAGGATTCAATAGCTATCTTCCCTCCTACTTAGAATGTGAGCCCCATGAGTGTTATGGGCTGTGTCTGATCTTGTATCTACCCCAGCACTTAATGCAGTGCATCCACTTAGAAAGAGCTTAACAGATGTCAAGGTAATTATCATTACTTATATTACTGTTATCATTATGAAGTTCATTATTATTATGATTTGGTTCAAAAAGCCAGAAGAGTTGTGGTCCAGCTGAATCTGACTGATTGCTATAATGCACCGACAAAGGTGGTTTTTGGACATTGGGGACTCCCCATCTCCTGCTCATGCTTGACAGTGTAAGGATCCTGCTAGTGAAAAGAAAATCACTGGCCTGGAGGGAGATGAGCACATGAAACCCTTCTCTATAAACACCCACCTGGTCACCACACTGGACCGAGAGAAGCATGGTTCTGGAATCAAATGGCAGCACGGTGAGTTTCTCCTTCTTCCTGACTCTATGGTCGGGAATGGAGAGGAGATCATCTTTTATTTGTGAGCCAAAGGTGTCATGCAGATGTGGACCAGGAGAGGGCTGATCAACAAAACCATGACTGTTAGAAGTGGCCCTTCCCCCAAACCCTGACAAATCATTCAATAGTATTTATTGAGTGCTTCCTATGTACAGAGCACTGTACTAAGCGCTTGGAATGTACAATTCAGCAACAGATAAAGACAATCCCTGCCCATTGATGGGCTTACAGCCTAATTGGGGGAGACAGACGAAAACAATAGCAATAAATAGAATCAAGGGGATGTACACCTCATTAACAAAATTAATAGGGTAATAAAAATATATACAAATGATCAGATGAGCACAGTGCTGAGAGGAGGGGAAGGTAAAGGGGGAAGAGCAAAGGGAGGTTGGGGAAAGGAGTCTTAGCTGAGGGGAGGTGAAGGGGGGCAGAGAGGCAGCAGAGGGAAAAGGGAAAGCTCAGTCTGGGAAGGCCTCTTGGAGGAGGTGAGATCTCAGTAGGGCTTTGAAGAGGGGAAGAGAGTTTGGCAGAGCTGAGGAGCAAGGGCATTCCAGGACAGTGGGGGACCTTACGCCGGGGTCAACGGCGGGAAAGGTTAGAACTGGGGACGGTGAAGGGGTGGGCAGCAAAGGAGCGGAGCCTACAGGGTGAGCAGTAGAAAGAGACAAGGGAGGAGAGGTAGGAGGGGGCAAAGTGATGGAGAGCCTTGAAACCTGGAGTGAGAAGTTTTTGTTTCGTGCAGAGGTTGATAGGCAACCACTGGGGGGTTTTAAGAAGGGGGGTGACATGCTCATAGCGTTTCTGCAGGAAGATGAGCCAGGCAGCAGAATGAAGAATAGACTGGAGTGGGGAGAGACAGGAGGGAGGGAGATCAGAAAGAAGGCTGACACAATAATCCAACCGGGGTATTATGAGAGCCTGTACCAGTAAGATAGCCATTTGGGTGGAGAGGAAAGGGAGGGTCTTGACAATATTATAAGGGTGAGACCGGCACGTCTTGGTGACGGATTGGATGTGTCGGGTGAATGAGTGAGCTGAGTCAAGGATGACACCAAGGTTGCGAGTTTGAGAGACGGGAAGGATGGTCGTACCATCCACAGTGATAAGGAAGTCAAGAAGAGGATAGGAATAGGGAGGGAAGATAGCACCCTCATCACACCAAGGCATATTTTCCATCCTTTCTTGTTCCCTCTACCCTCTAGCAGATTGGCTAGCTGTACTGAGAGAGTCACCTGCTACTGACTGTATCCTCAGTCACTTTCTCCATCATTTTGCTGCCCCCCAGCTGTATGTCCAGAACAGGCCTCTCCCTCCCAGATTTGGGGATCCCTCAGCAGAGAAACGGCCCCTTTCCCAGGACACCCATGCCCCCCAGATTTTCAGAAAGTCTCTCCTATTTGTGGTTGAGACAAACACTCTCTCACTTCTCCCCATTGCACTGCTAGTCCCACAGCTGCAGGGCCACCTCTGCTGGGGCTGGCCAGAGGCTGGGCAGAGGAACAGGATGGGTTTTAGGACCACTAGACTAGGTCTTTTCCTGAAATGAAGAGGTTACTACTCTCTTTCTCTCTTCTCTCTCAACCCCTGATTCAAAGGCAAACTCTGTCCCCCAGACACTCTAACACAGACATGGATTCATTGACATACACACACACACACAAATGATACCAACACACACACACACAAATGTAACCCTAGGACTCTGGCAAGACAATAAAAGTCTCATTTTACCTACCACCAGAAACAATCTAGTCCAGCAACAATTCCCTGGACTAAACAATTCCCAAATCTCCCTAAGAATGATTTAATTCTTTATGTTCTTAACACTTGCATTTAAGCTTTGAATAGATTCAATCATTCAGGCTGCTGTTTTATCTTAATCCACTTCTCCCTTTTTCCTTCCCCCATCTTTACGGTGGGCTTCAGCAGGTGTGGGATATCTTCACTAATTTTCCTTGAATCCAGTTCCTTCCAAGTGCTCATTGCCTACATCTTCTGTTGAATCCTCGGTGAATATTAGTTTTAAATGATTCTGAGTCTTCCTGTATATTTGCTCCTGCATATTATAACTCCCTAGGGGTATGATGCCATCTTCCTAAAAATGACCTCCTCTCTACTTTTCAGTGAACTCACATTGGGTTAATTTAACTCTGACAAATTGTTGGCAATCTGGTCTTACCACAGCCTGGTCATCCTGCCTCTGTTCATCATCTTCTAGCCCTCTGGTTTCATTTCCAGATACGCTGAAAGGCTGGTCCTGACTACTGGTGACACTTCAACTGCTTAAATAGTGATTGGACAAATTAATATTGCCGTGTGGTAGGCAGAATCAATCTTGGACGTGAGTATTCTTTTAATCCTTTTAATAATTTGTGGAAAACATACTTAAATTCATTCCCAAACTGTACCAGTAACTAAATGACTAATTCGAAGACAGGATTTATTTTGTGAACAAACTCTCTTATGGTACTTTGATCTTGTAGTGGTGCCGTCCTGCTTTGCTATTTAACTTTATCTGTCTAGATTGATACTTATGATTTTACTTACTACTTGGACCATCTTGAAGCTTTCGCAAAATGCTCTTTAAATCGTGTTTCTTATATGGAATGGAAGTCTGTATGGCTGGTTTTCCTGGTATGTCCCGGAATCTCGTGATTGAGGAAATGATGAGACAGAAACCTTTCTGAAATCAGTTTTCTCTCTACTCGTAAGTCAGTACAGTGTGCTTTAGTGGAAAGTGCCCGGTTTGGGAGACAGAGGATATAGGTTCCAATCCTGGCTCCACCACCTTTCCTGCTGTGGGATCTTGGGCAAGCCACTTTACACCGGTAAGGGAGGAGGCGTCGGCTTCCTCCTCTCGCCCCGTTGCCGCTTCCGCACTATCCCTCCTCCCCCCTCCCTCTCCTTCCCCTCCTTCAAAGCCCATATCATTCGCCTCTACCACCCCCTCCAGTGACTTGTCGCTGTCATCTACCGCCCTCCCGGTCCCACCTCCGACTTCTTCAACCACCTTGACCCCTTTCTCACCTTCCTTCTCTCCTTCTCTCTGCCCACTCTGATCCTTGGAGACTTCAACATCCATATGGATGTACCCGACGACTCCTCTGCCGCCCGCCTGCTATCCCTCCTCGACTCTGCCGACCTCCTCCTCCACCACACCGCGCCCACTCACCGACTCGGTCACACCCTCGATCTCTTCATCTCCTACCGCTGCACTATCTCCTCCCTCACCAACTCTGAAATCCCTCTCTCTGACCATAACCTTCTCACCTGCCTCATCTCTCACACTCCCTCCCCCTGCAAATCTTCGCTACTGCCCCCAGAGACCTCCGCTCTCTCGATCCCATCCGTCTTTCCAATAGCATCTCTCCTCACCTTGCCACCCTGTCCTCACTTCCCACTCTCGATGATCAGGTCTCCGCTCTCAACTCCACCCTCTCTACTCATCTCGACTCTCTCGCCCCCCTTTCCCTCCGCCGCTCTCGCTCCACTAACCCACAGCCCTGGATCACCTCCTCCGTCCGCCTCCTACGCTCCTATGCTCGAGCTGCTGAGCGCTGCTGGCGAAAGTACAAGCACCAAGCCGACCTCACACACTTTAAATTTATCCTTTCCTGCCTTAACTCTGCCCTCTCCTCCACCAGGCAAAGCTTCTTCTCCTCCCTCATCGACACCCATGCCCGTCACCCCCGCCGATTGTTCCGGACCTTAAACTCTCAAATTAGGCCCCCTGTTCCTCCCCCTCCCTCATCTCTCACCCCCAATGATCTGGCCACCTATTTCCTCACGAAAATCAACACGATCAGGTCTGAGCTCCCCAAAGTCACCCCTCCGCCTCTCCCCTCCCCCCACCAACCCCCTCCCCTACTTTCCCATCCTTCCCTGCAGTATCCTCAGAGGAGATCTCCTCCCTCCTCGCAAGTGCCACCCCCTCCACCTGCGCCTCGGACCCCATTCCCTCCCACCTTATTAAAACCATCGCCCCTGCCCTCCTACCTTCCTTAACTTCTATTTTTAACCACTCAATCTCCAAGGGCTCCTTCCCCTCTGCCTTCAAACATGCCCACGTCTCCCCCATCCTAAAAAAACCCGCTCTTGACCCCACTTCCCCCTCCAGTTATCGCCCTATCTCCCTACTACCCTTCCTTTCCAAAATCCTAGAACGAGTCATCTACAATCGATGCTTAGAATTCCTTAACTCCCATTCTCTCCTAGACCCCCTCCAATCTGGCTTCCGTCCCCTCCACTCTACCGAGACTGCTCTCTCTAAGGTCACCCACGACCTCCTTCTTGCCAAATCCAATGGGTCCTACTCCATTCTAATCCTCCTTGACCTCTCTGCTGCCTTTGACACTGTCGACCATCCCCTCCTCCTCCATACCTTATCTCACCTTGGCTTCACGGACTCTGTCCTCTCCTGGTTCTCCTCTTACCTCTCTGGCCGGTCATTCTCGGTCTCCTTGGCTGGCGCCTCCTCCCCCTCCCATCCTTTAACTGTTGGAGTTCCTCAAGGGTCAGTTCTTGGCCCTCTTCTGTTCTCCATTTACACTCACTCCCTCGGTGAACTCATTCGCTCTCACGGCTTTGACTACCATCTCTACGCAGATGACACGCAGATCTACATCTCCGCCCCTGTCCTTTCCCCCTCCCTTCAGGCTCGCATCTCCTCCTGCCTCCAGGACGTCTCCACCTGGATGTCGGCCCGCCACCTGAAACTCAACATGAGCAAGACTGAGCTCCTCATCTTCCCTCCCAAACCCGGTCCTCTCCCAGACTTCTCTATCACCGTGGATGGCACGACCATCCTTCCCGTCTCTCAGGCCCGCAATCTCGGTGTCATCCTTGACTCGTCTCTCTCGTTCACCCCACACATCCTATCCGTTACCAAGACCTGCCGGTTTCACCTCTACAATATCGCCAAGATCCGCCCTTTCCTCTCCACCCAAACGGCTACCTTACTGTTACGGGCTCTCGTTATATCCCGGCTAGACTACTGTGTCAGCCTTCTTTCTGACCTCCCTTCCTCCTCTATCGCCCCGCTCCAGTCTATTCTTCACTCCGCTGCCCGGCTCATCTTCCTGCAGAAACGATCTGGGCATGTCACTCCCCTTCTTAAACAACTCCAGTGGTTGCCTGTCAACCTCCGCTCCAAACAAAAACTCCTCACTCTAGGCTTCAAGGCTCTCCATCACCTTGCCCCTACCTCTCCTCCCTTCTCTCTTTCTACCACCCACCCCGCACGCTCCGCTCCTCTGCCGCCCACCTCCTCACCGTCCCTCGGTCTCGCCTATCCCGCCGTCGACCCCTGGGCCACGTCCTCCCGCGGTCCTGGAACGCCCTCCCTCCTCACCTCCGCCAAACTGATTCTCTTTCCCTCTTCAAAACCCTACTTAAAACTCACCTCCTCCAAGAGGCGTTCCCAGACTAAGCTCCTCTTCTCCCTCTACTCCCTCTGCCATCCCCCCTTTACCTCTCCACAGCTTAACCCTCTTTTTCCCCTTTTCCCTCTGCTCCTCCACCTCTCCCTTCCCATCCCCACAGCACTGTACTCGTCCGCTCAACTGTATATATTTTCGTTACCCTATTTATTTTGTTAATGAATTGTACATCGCCTTGATTCTATTTAGTTGCCATTGTTTTTACGAGATGTTCTTCCCCTTGACTCTATTTATTGCCATTGTTCTTGTCTGTCCATCTCCCCCCGATTAGACTGTAAGCCCGTCAAACAGCAGGGACTGTCTCTATCCGTTGCCGACTTGTTCATCCCAAGCACTTAGTACAGTGCTCTGCACATAGTAAGCGCTCAATAAATACTATTGAATGAATGAATGAATGAATACTTCTCTGGGGCTGGGTTACCTCATCTGTAAAATGGGTATTAAAACTGTGAGCCCCACCTGGGACAAGCTCATGAGCTTGTATCTACTTCAGTGCATAAAATAGTGCTTGGCACATAGTGGGTGCTTAAAAATTATGATAACTACTAATTATTATTATTATTAATAATGGCATTCAATGATTGATGCCACTTTGGGATGAAATAATAACGATTAATGTCCTTGTGTTTGGGAAGTCCTCATCTTTCTTCAGATGATGTCCCTGCTTGTTTTTCCTGGACCAGGTGATCTGCCAGAGCCCACTCCTTATCTTGATCCTTTCATATCCCAGCTCAGGCTTAAGGTATCTCCAGTGATCAGAGGAAGAGTGTCCCATTGCATCAGTGATGTCCTGTAAAATCCTAGGAATGTTCAATCCTAACCATATGATTCCCGGGTGGATGAACGCCCAGTAGAGTCAGCTACTCAGGCATAATTGGTAAAATCTGAAACAATTATCTTCTGATCATACTCGCTATCACAAAATGATCCTTCTTGTAAAAGCCTAAATCCTAAGAATCTGAATATTAAAACTTTCCTGTGTCCCTTCAGAAGAAAACACAATTTGCATTAAAACAGAAATCCACAACTTTCCTTGGCATTCATCTATTTTTTTGGGGGGGAGTGCTTGGCAGTTAAGCACCCCACCATGTTATGCTTCACCCTTATCCCAAATAAATCAATTGAAAATTAACTCTTAAGAGACATGTTAATGTCTAGGCTTTTATTGTAAGCTCACAGTACTCTTTCAAGCACAGTGATCTGCATATAATATCCTGTTGTAAGCTGTCAAGTCTTCTGGACCCATAGGGACTCCACAGACACATCTCTCTCAGAAAGCCCCACTCTCCATCTACCATTCTGGTAGGTGTATCCATAGAGGTTTCTTGGTAAATTTATGGAATTGGTTTACCATAGCCTTCTTACCCGCAGTACACTAGAGTTTCTGCCCTCGAATCTCTCTCATGCAGCTGCTGCGCAGCAAGGGTGAATTTTGACGTGTAACAGACTGCCTTCCACTTGCTAGCAACTGCCCAAGCTAGGAATAGAAAGGGTTTGCCTCTGCTTGACTCTCCCTCACATAGCAGATAGTGGTAGAGTACTGGAAATTTCTCCAGGTGTGATAATAATGATGATGGCATTTGTTAAACTCTTACTATGTCCCAAGCACTGTTCTAACTGTGCAGTAGATCCAAGATAATGAGGTTATCCCGCTTGGGGGGGGGGGCGGTGGTCACAGTCTTATTGCTCATTTTACAGATGAGATTACTGAGGCAGAGAAGTTAAGTGACTTGACCAAGGTCAAACAGCAGACAAGCGGCAGAGCCAGGAGCAGGACCCACGTCCTCTTACTCTCAATCCCGTGCTCTTTCCCCTAAGCCACACTGCTTCTCTAATCCTGAGAGGGGCTGCATATAATATATACTCATTAATACCATCGATAGATTGATTTAATTAATTATGAGGTCTAAAAGAGAAGTTGCATTCTTCATGTAAACAATATCTGAATGTTTGCTCAATTTCATCTTTCTCCACTGCACTCTGTCATACCTTTATGTCATCCCGTTTTCTGTCCGAACTCCCCAGTGCAAATGTCCTCTTTAATTCCTTAAGTCGTTGGATATCTATAGCAATCCATCTCCCCAAATTTTCTCTCATTATTCCACTCCCTCTTAAGATGTCTCCTTACTTCTAGCAAATGCACCGATTAATATGTCTTTTTAAAGTAACTTTATCTTACAGAGTAGGCTGCCCTGCACCTCACACTAATTCCTTAGGGTCTCTTTTATTACCCGCTTGTGCCACCCCTCAGGTTGCCTCCTCGAATGAATTATAAAACCAATCACTCATCCATCAGTGGTATTTATTGAGTGCTTATTTAGTGCAGGAAACTGTGTTAAGCTCTCGGGAGAGGAGAATGCAGAAGTCTAGTGTGAGAGAGTGAATACTGCCCCAGGCTCCAGAGGTCTGTGGACTGCTGGTAAATCAAGGGTCCGTGTCCATCTGTCCACTAAGAAACTCCCTGGCAGCTTAGTTTTGGCTGAGGTTAATTTGATAATGTTATTCAAGTGTTTAATGTGGGCCCATCACTATACTAAGTTCTGGAATAGATACAGGGTAATCAGGTGGGACACAGTCCAAGTCCCTCATGGGCCTCAAAGTCTCAAATTCCATTTTAAACATGACATAACTGAGGCACAGAAAATTGAAGTGACTTTCCAAGGGTCATACAGCCAACAAGTGGTAGTGCTAGGATTAGAACACAGGTCCTCAGATTCCCAAGCCTGTGCTTCGTCCACGTGGCCACACTGCTTCTATCCTTATGGTCCCTCCCTAGGTTGGGTAATCACCATAATGTTCACAGAGGTGGGATTGTTCTATGCCCTCAGTGGCTCTGGGTACAATGTCCCCTATTTTTCTGAGGATGCCAAGGGACAGACTCCAGGAGTTCATCTCCCTACTTGAGCTAAGGTCTCGTAGAGGCCTCAGAACTACTTCTCTATGCTTTTCATCGGTCCCTTCTCTCCTTTGTCTTTTCCTGTAACTGTGGTGACCTCAGCTCCACGGCTGTGGTCAACTGACTCATGGCTGCCTGATGGGCCTCCTTAACCTCCTGGAGGCTCTATCCTCTTCCATTAAGGCTGAGATGTCCATCAATCATATTTATTGAGCATGTAATGTGTGCAAAACACTCTACTAAGGACTTGGGAGAAAACAATACAACACTATGCCAGACAAATTCCCTGCCCACAGTGAGCTTAGAGTCAGGAGCCAGAGACAGACATCAATATAAAGAAATAAATTACATATTCGTACTTGAGTGCTTTGGAGCTTGGAGTGGGATGAAGAAAGGGAGCAATTCAGGGCATACAGAAGGGAGAGGAAGGAGAGGAAAGGAGGACTTAGCCAGGGAAGCCTTCTTGGAGGAGATGTGCCTTCAACAAGGCACTGAAGGAGGGGAGAGTAATTGTCTGTTGGATTTTAGGATGGAGGGGGTTCCAGGCCACAGGAAGGACGTGGAGGAGAGGTCTGTGGCAAGATAGATGAGACTGAGGTACAGTGAGAAAGTTAGCATGAGAGGAGGGAAGTGTGTGGGCTGTGTTGTACTAGGAGGGTAGTGAGCTGCAGTAGGAGGGGGCAAGATGATTGAGTGCTTCAAAACCAATTGTGAGGAGTTTCTACTTAGTGTGGAGGAGTGGGGAAACATCCTGGACGTTTTTGTAGAAAAATGATCTAGTCAGTAGAGTGAAGTTTGGAGTGAAGAGGGGAGAGGAGACAAGAGTCTGGGATGTCAGCAAAGAGACTGATGCAGTAATCAAGGAGGATAGGATAAGCAGTTGTAGGAACATGGTAGCAGTTTGGGTGGAGAGGAAAGGGCAGATTTTAGCGATGTCGTGAAGGTGGAACTGACAGAACAAATTCAAGGTGGATTGAATACGTGGGTTAAATGAGAGGGAGGAGTCAAGGATAAGGTCCTGGTAACGGGCTTGTGAAACAGGAATGGTGCTGGTGCTCTCTATGGTGATGGGGAAGTCAGGAAGAGGACAGGGTTTGGGTGGGAAGATGAGGAGGAATATTTTGGGCATTTTGAGTGTGAGGTCTTGGGAGGACATCCAAGTAGAGGTGTCTTGTAGGCAGATGAAGATGCGAGACTGTAGAGAGGGAGAGAGATGGTGGCCAGAGATGTAGATTTGATTCTCATCTGAATAGAGTTGATAGTTGAAGCCATGGGAGCAAATGAGTTCTCCAAGGGGATGGGTGTAGTTGGAGAATAGAAGGTGACCCAGAAGTGAAGCTTGAGGGAAACCCACAGTGGCGGGAGGGAAGTAAAGGAAAAGCCTATGAAAGAGACTGAGAATGAATGGCCAGAAATATGGGGAAGAATTAGGTTGATGCACATGGCCTCCTTTTTCGCCAAGAGGACACATCTCTTCTAGTACTGCTTGGAATAGAATGGCCCCTTTTTTCCTTGCTGACGCTATTACCTGGAGAGCAAACTTCTTCCTCTTCGAATACAACCAACACGGATAGCAACTGTTATTTGGTGCCTATAAACACACTCCTCCAGGAGTTGATTCTCACCTTCATGGCTCTCCGCGACATCCTCTCCTTGGGGTTCATGAGCTGCTGTAGTGGGTACATGGTCCTTCTCCTGCACCGACATGGGCACCAGGTCCAGCATCTTCACAGCCCCAGCCAAACCCCCAAAACAT
The DNA here is from genome assembly GCF_004115215.2 of Ornithorhynchus anatinus. NCBI lineage: Eukaryota > Metazoa > Chordata > Mammalia > Monotremata > Ornithorhynchidae > Ornithorhynchus > Ornithorhynchus anatinus. The sequence goes on from NC_041735.1 coordinate 33,305,744, forward strand.
CGCCAGAGAGACGAGCCACCCAGACCATTGTGCTGCTGGTGAGCTGCTTTGTAGTTTTCTACTGTGGAGACTTTGTCTTTTCCATGTTTCTAGGGACATCCATGTAGTTTAATGTTATGCTCTCCACCATCGAAGCTTTACTGAAGGCCCATCTCATCCAAGAGGCCTTCCCTGTCTAAGCCCCCCTTTCTTCTTCTCCCACTGCCTTCTGCATCACCCTTGAATTGAGAGTTATTCCTTCTTTTGACCCCTCCCTCAAAACACAGGACTTATATACATACCTGCAATTCATTTATTCATATTAGTGACTGTCGGACTCACCCTGTAGACTATAAGCTCATCATGGGCAGGGAATGTGTCTACCAACTCTATGTATTGTCGTCTCCAAAGAGTTTAATACAGTGCTCCACACCCAGGAAGCTTTCAATAAATTCAAACGATTGATTGTTACACTGATTTTGAATTCAGTCTGGATTACTGGAGAACAACCGGACACCAGGAGGAGGTAGGGGAAGGAGGAGGCTGGGCGGCTTGGTGACTTAGCATGGCCTTTGTTGTTGAAGTGGCTCAGTGCTAATCTCAGCAAAGTGGAATTTACGATCAAGGAAGACAAGTAGAAGGGGCTGTCAAGACGGGGCCAGACAGAACCTGAGTGGGGATGTAGCACTTAGTATCGCCAAGTACTACGTTAAATACTGAGATAAATGCAAGATATTGCCATCTGACACAGTCCCTGTCCCACACGGAGATTACAGTAGAAGGGATAGAGAGAACAGAAATCTCACCCCCGTTTTATAGACCTTTCCCCATTAAATCAAATGGGAATAACATTTCAACCAAGAATTTAACAGGCGTAAAAGGTGTCAGGGTGTCCTGAGTAATTCTTATATTTTTGTATTTCTCTCACTAATTTCAAGGTTTTTAACCTAGTGAGAGAGGGAATGAACAAGGTACAGACATGTGACTGGGACAGGGGGGCAGATGGCCAGACAGTAGACACCAAAAAATACCTTCTAGACTGTGAGATCCTTATGGGCAGGAAATGTGTCTACCAACCTTATTGTGCCGGTCTCTCCCAAGCACTCAAAACAGCCATGCCATGTCTTTGATGGGCAAGACAAGTTAAATGAAGAAAATACAAGAGAGATGGAATCTCAGGTGACTGTTATTCAGAGGAGAGAAAATTAAGTCACCACAGACTCAATTCATGATGACTGTTGGGAGAGCCAACCTAGTCATCTTGGAGTGCTGGAATGAACTCAGCATGTCTAAGACTGAGCTCTTCATCTTCCCTCCCAAACCCTGTCCTCTACCTGACTTGCATGTCACCCCCCTCCTCAAAACTCTCCAGGGGTTGCCTATCCACCATCGCATGAAGCAAAAACTCCTCACTCTCGACTTCAAAGCTCTCCGTCCCCTTGTCCCCTCCTACCTCACCTCCCTTTCCTCTTCCTAAAGCCCACCTGGTACACTCGACTTCACTGGGGCCAGGGTTAGCGGCCCATCTCGCCCATCCTGCCATCGACCCCTGGCTCACGTCCTACCACTCTCACACTATTCTACCAGAATGCCCTCCCTTCTCACATCTGCTGAATCTTCAAAGCCTTACTGAGAGCCCACCTCCTCAAGGGGGCCTTCCCAGACTGAACCATCCCTTTACTTCTGCCCCTTCTCCCCTCCCCAGTCCCCCTACCTCTACTTTATCCTTCGTCCTCCACACAGCACTCGTGTATATTTGTACATATTATTTAGTACTCTGTTCATTTTATGAATGACATGTATATATCCTGGATTCTATCTATTTTGATGGTATTGATGCCTGACTACTTGTTTATTTTGCTGTCTGTCTCCCCTCTTTAGACTGTAAGCCCCTTGATGGGCAGGGACTGTCTCTATCTGTTGCTCAGTTGTGCATTCCAAGTGCTTAGTACTGTGCTCTGCACATAGTAAGCACTCAATAAATACGAATGAATGAATGAATGAATGAATAATAATATTATAGTTTGATGGCTTTGGTGTTTGTGATCACTTATTGACACAAAAAAAATAGAGTTTGTTTAGTACTTTCCATGTGCCAGTCACTATACTAAGTAGTGGGATTGCTATAAAAACATCCAGCTGGACAGAGTTCATGCAACCCACAGGGCTTACAGCTCTAACCCTTATTTTACAGCTGAGGAAGCTGAGGTACAGAGAAGTTAAGTGACTTGCCCAAGATCACTCTACTGACAAGTGTTAAGGCCATGATTAGAACCCAGGACCTCTATTCCCAGGCCAGACTGCTTCCCACTGTTGATGTTGAGTATGGTTGAGGCATTATAATAACAGAACTGCTCAAGGAGTCAGATGAGTCACTTATGGAAGGACCCTGTCCCACGACCATAGGGAAGTTTGGACTTGGCTACCCTTCTGTGGATCTTCAATTTGGCTGCAAGTGTACTACTTCATGCTCCTCTACCTCATTCCTCATTCTCTCTCGATTGAATAAGAATATATTCTCTCTCTTTTTAAATCTCCATAAACGCGCCCCGCCCACCCCACCATAAATACAGGTATCTCTCTTCAATAGGGATATACTGTTACATATATGTTTATATACATGTTCACTTATCTCTATCCCTTTGAGATATTGCTAGGTAAGTATAAATCAATGAGTGCATTAATAATGTTAGTATAATAGGAGTGTATATCTCCGTGGTGAGGAAATAGAGAATCACTGTCTCAGATCTGCTGAGCTAACTGATTGCAAGTTCTACACTCTGTTAATCAACCCATCAGTGGTACTTACTGAATGCTTAATATATGAAAAGGGGAGTTCACTAGTGGAAAGAGTGCAGGCCTGGGAGTCAGAGGACCTAGATTCTAATCCTAGTCCTGCCATTTTCTTGCTGTGTGACTTTGGACAAGTAACCTAACTTCTGTATACCTCAATTTCTACACCAGTAAAATGAGGATTCAATAGCTGGCTTCCCTCCTACTTAGTATGCAAGCACCACAAGGGTTATGGGCTGTGTCTCATCTTGTATCCACCCCAGCACTTAATGTAGTGCCTGGGATTTAGAAAGAGCATAACAGATGCCACGATAATTATCATTAGTATTATTGCTGTTATAATTATGATGTTCATTATTATGATGATTTGGTTCAGGAAGCCAGAAGAACAGCGGCCCTTCTGTGTCGGGCCGGTTGTTCTAATGCACCGACACAGGTGGTTTCTTGACAATGGGGACTCCCCATCTCCTGCTCATTCCTGACAGTGTCAGGCTCCTGCTGGTGAAAAGAAAATCACTGGCCTGGAGGGAGATGAGCACACGAAACCCTTCCCTATAAACACCCACCTGACCACCCCCCAGGGCCAAAAGAAACTTGATTCTGGAATCAAATGGCAGCACGGTGAGTTTCTCCTTCTTGCCAACTCTATGGTCAGAAAGGAGATGAGGTCATTTTTTTTCCTGAGCCAAAGGGGTCTTGTGGACCTGGACCTGGAGAGAACTGGTCAACAAAATCAGTAGGTAACATGACTGTTAGAAGTGGCCGCTCCCCGAAAACCTGAAAATTCATTCATTCAATAGTATTTATTGAGCACTTACTATGTGCAGAGCACTGTACTAAGGGCTTGGAATGTACAATTCAGCAACAGATAGAGACAATCCTTAACCCAAAATGGACAATTACACTACCCCGGCACACTCGCCAGACCAAGGCATGTTTCTCCTCCTTCCTTGGTCCCTCTACCCTCTAGCAGATGGGCTAGCAGTACTGAGAGAGCCACCTGCTTATGACTCTATCCTCAGTCACTTTCTCCATCATTTTCCTGCCTCCCAACTGCATATCTGGCACAGGCCTCTCCCTCCCAGATTGGGGGACCTCTCAGCAGAGAGCCAGCCCTCATCTCAGGACACCCATGCCCCCCAGATTTTCAGCACATCTCTCCAATTTGTGGTTGAGACAAACCCTTTCTCACTTCTCCCCATCCCTCTGCTCTGCTCCCAGAGCTGCAGGGACACCTCCGCTGAGGCTGGCCAAAGGCTGGGCAAGGGAACAGGATGGGTTTTAGGGCCACTAGACTGGATCTTTTCCTGAAATGAACAAATTACTGGTGCCTTTTTCTCTTCTCTCTCGACCCCTGATTCAAAGGCAAACCCTGTCCCCAAAAAACACTCTAACACAAACATGGATTCACCAACACACACACTCTCACAACACCGACATACACACGCACACAGTCAAATATATCCCTAGGACTCTGGCATGCCACCTACCACCAGAAATAATCTAGTTCCTCAACAGTTCACTGGACTAAACTATTCCCAAATCTCCATAAGAATGATTTCATTCTTTATGTTCTTAATATGTGCATTTAGGTTTTTAACAGATTCAAACAGTCATAATAATAATAATGTTGGTATTTGTTAAGCACTTACTATGTGCCGAGCACTGTTCTAAGCGCTGGGGTAAACACAGGGGAATCAGGTTGTCCCACGTGGGGCTCACAGTCTTAATCCCCATTTTACAGATGAGGGAACTGAGGTCCAGAGAAGTGAAGTGACTTGCCCACAGTCACACAGCTGACAAGTGGCAGAGCTGGGATTCGAACTCATGAGCCCTGACTCCAAAGCCCGTGCTCTTTCCACTGCGCCACGCTGCAGTCATTCAGGTTGCTGTTTTATCTTAATCCACTTCTCCCTCTTTCCTTCTCCCCTCTTTACCCTGGGTTCCAACAGGCGTGGGTTATCCTCACTAATTTTCCTTAAACCCAGTTAGTTCCTTCCAAGTCCTGTTGTCTACCTCTTCTGTTGAATCCTCAGTGAGTATGAGTTTTAAGTGATTGTGATTCCTCCTGTAGATCTGTTCCTGCATATTATAACATCCTAGAGCCAGGAGGCCAACTCCTTAAAGAAGACTTCCTCTATACTTTTCACTGAATTCAAAATGGGTTAATTTAACTTTAACAATTTCTTTGGCAACCTGGTCTTATCACAGCCTGGTCATCCTTCCTCTGTTCATCATCTTCTAGCCCACTGGTTTCATTTCCAGATTTGCCGAAAGGCTCGTCCTGACTACTGGTGACACTTCAACTGATTAAAGAGTGATTTCACAAATTAATATTGCCATGTGGTAGGCAGACCAAGTCTTGGATGTGAGTATTTTTTTTATCCTTTTACTAATTTGTGTAAAATGTACTTAAATTCACTTCTGAACATTACTAAGAACTACAAGACTAATTCAAAGAAAAGATTTACTTTGTGCCCAAACTCTCTTTTTGTTCGTTGATCTATTATTGGTACAGTCTTGCTTTGTTATATAACTTTTTTCGGTCTAGATTGGTACTTATGATAATGATAATAATAATTATGGTATATGTTAAGCGCTTACTATGTACAGAGCGCTGTTCTAGGTCCTGGGGTAGATACAGGGTAATGAGATTGTCCCACGTGGGGCTCACATTTTTTAATCCCGATTTTCACAGATGAAGTAACTGAGGCCCAGAGAAGTTAAGTGACTTGCCCAAGGCCACACAGCAGACAGGTGGCAGGGTCGAGATTAGAACCCATGACCTCTCACTCCCAGGTCTGTGCTCTTTCTGCTAGACCATGCTGCTTCTATTTTACTTACTACTTGGACCATCTTTAAGCTTTCATAAAATGCTCTTTAAATCATGTTTTTCCATAAACTGGAAGTCTGTATGGCTTGTTTGCCTAGTTTGCTCTGAGGGCTTGTGACTGAGCACATGGTGGGACAAAAAACTTTCTGAGATCAGTTGTCTCTCTATTCATAAATCAGTATAGTGTGGTTTAGTGGTAAGAGCCCCGGCTTGGGAGTCAGAGAACATGGGTTCTAATCCTGGCTCCGCTACCTTGTCCTCTCTGTGACCTTGGGCAAGCTACTTATCTTCTCTGGGCCTCGGGTAAGTCATCTGTAAAATAGGGATTAAGTCTGTGAGCCCCATGTGGGACAACCTAATTAGCTTGTATCTACTCAAGCGCATAGAATAGTGCTTGGCACATAGGAAGTGCTTCACAAATACCATAACCATTAATTATTGTTCTTACTAGATAGAAAATGTCATCCAATGATTCATGCCAGTATGGGGTGAAATAATAACAATTAATAATTATGGTACTTGCCTTAGCATGGTGGTGGAGAATGAGCACCGAGCGTTCAGTAGATGGTGATGGCTCTGTGGCGTTCCGGAGCCATGTTATACTTCTGCAAAGGATTTAGAAGGTGAAGAGCTCCAAATAATGACTCAAGGTCCTGGGGCTACTTCTCTTCTACTTCTCTCTTTTCTCCCTTCTGGTCTCTCTTGTCTCTAGCCTGGAAGGACATGATAAAAGTGGGTTCTTCTCCACAATGTCACGGTCTGTATCTTGGCAAAAGAGGTTTGCTATAACAAGTGCACTAACCCTTTCATGCCCAGCAATTCAACTCCCAACACAATTCCACTTTATTCTCTCTTTTTATTTAGAGAGAGAAATATTTTGCCAATAGTGCCTAAGTACCTGACGCTGCTGGGGTTGTGTCTGCCTAAAAATTCTTTGGTTAGGATTGAAGCTTCCTAGGATTTCACAGAATGTCAGGGATGGCAATGGGGCAATCTGACTTGAGACAATCCCAGCTAAGTGATCACTTGAGCCGCCTACAGCTTGAGCTGGGATGAAGAGAAAGAGAAAGCTCAGAATCCCACAGGCACTTTCAATGAATTTGACAACAAGTTTTACTCTCCACCAATGACCCCTAATTTTTTCTGCCTCAGTGGCCAGAGACCTGCATGGGACAGTGCCTGGATCTGGGATCAAGACTTTAAGTGAATGTACGGAACTTTTCCCTAGCATCCCCCCTAAAGTCCAGTCCCATTTCCAATCTTGAGGTAAACAATCAATCCATCATTCACATTCACTGAGCCCTTATTTTGGGCAGAGCACTCTATAAGTGCTTGTCTTATCTTAGGTTGGCCAGTCATCTCTGACCCATAGCTACTCCATGGACACATCTCTCCCAGAACACCCCACCTCCATCTGCAATCATTCTAGGAGTGTTTACATAGAGATTTCTTGGTAAAAATATGGAAGTGGTTTGCCACTGCCTTCCTCTGTGCAGTAAACCTGAGTGTCTGCCCTTGACTCTCGCCCATGTACTGCTGCCCAGAATAGGGGAGTTTGGATTTGTAGCATATTGCCTTCCCCTAGCTAGCCACTGCCTAAGCTAGGAATGGAATGGGGTATGTTTCTGCGTGCCTCTCCCTCCCATAGAAGAGACAGGTAGAGTACTGGAAACTCTCCAGGTGATATCCTGAGAGGGGGCTAAGTGTTTAGGAGAGTGTAACATAAAAGTCAGTAGACACGTTCCCTGCCCCCTGTGAGCTTATGGTCTGGAGGGGGAGACAGGCATTACTATAAATAAATAAGTAAATCAATTAATTAATTATGGTTTTGTACAACTAGGCTTTGGGGCTGAGGAGTGAATAAAGGGTGAACATCCAAATGCAAGAACGTTGCGGAAAGCAGTGAGTCCAGTACTCCAGCTTCCATAATTAATGCCAGAGCCCTGCATCAGAAATAAATTACTTGGAGTATCTCACTCCACCCTCATGCACCCAACCTCCAAATCCCCAACTGGCCACTTGGATCTGAGCCTTCAGTAGTGATATTCATGACATCAGTGGGATATGGATAGAGCCCTATGGATATATAGGGCATTATTGCCTACTGACAAGAAATGTTCTATCAGTAGACCTTGCAGACTGGTATCCCAGCAATCAGCCTGGACTTTTATCACATCCACTAACCATGCCTCCAAGTTACTCAACCAAGATAGTGGCACTATCTGGATTTGTCTAGCTTTATCTCCACAATCTGTCCAACTGAGCAACTTCTCTCTTGTCTCTTCTCTGATCTCTCTTCATTTATCTGGTACTTCTAGCTTACAGTAAGTTCCATTCCACAATGATTTGGTCCACACACTGATAGAAGCAGCTTGCTATAATGTTTGCATTAAACCTTTCACCCTCAACATTTGCCTATCCACAGCTCTCTCCTTTATCTCTCTCTCTCTCTCTCTTTCTCTCTCTCTCTCTTTCCTAGAGCTATATATCTTAGATTGAGAGAAAGAGAATACAGTAGCCCACAGGCTCTAGCAGCTAGGGTCTCCACCTCAGTACTTTCTGTCTCAGTTGTCAGAGTTCTTTATTGATTGGGGTCTGGCTTTGGGATTAAGCCTTTGAGTGAAATGTACATGACTTTTACCCAGCTGCAATGCTTATAACACACTCTGAATTCCAATTTCGGTCTAATACTCCTGCTTCTGTATTGAACAGAAGATCAAAGAATCAGGGAATCAAAATGGATGAGTGTCTCACCCTACACTCTCACACCCATCCACCCAATCCCAAACTGGCTTCTTGGGGATGAGCATGTGAGTCAACAGTACTAAGTGGCATATGGGTGAGAGTGGGAGATAAGGGTGTGTGGCTTCTGGTAGTGAAATTGTGCCCCAGTGAATTGGTCTCATGTGATTACAGTTGGATTAATCTCTAACTGTGCTCAAGCTGTTATTCATTCATTCAATCAATCATATTTAGTGAGTACTCTCTGTGTTCAGAGCACTTTACTAAGCACTTGGGAAAGTACAACACAACAATAAATTGTGACATTCCCTGTCCACAACAAGCTTACAGTCTAGAGGGGCAGAGACAGATATCAATACAAATAAATAAAATTATAGAGATGTACATAAGTGCTGTGGGCCTGGGATGGGGGAAGAGCAAAGGGAACAAGTCAGGATGATGCAGAAAGGAGTGGGAGATGAGGCAAAGTGGAGCTTTGTCTGGGAAAACCTCTTGGGGGAGATGTGTCTTTAATAGGCCTAAAAGTGGGTGGGGACAGTAATTGTCTGTCTGTTTTGAGGAGGGAGGGCATTCCAGGCCAGAGGCAGGACATGCGCTAGGTGTTAATAGTGAGACAGGTTGAAATCGAGTCACAGTTAGATTAGCAGTAGAAGAGCAAAGTGCGTGGGCTCGGTTGTAGAAGGATAGAACTGAGGTGAAGTAGGAGGGGGGGCAATAATACAAGCAGAGTAGAATGAGTGATTGCATTAACATGGTAGCAGTTCCGATGGGGAGGAAAGTTCAGATTTTAGCGATTTTGTGAAGGTGGGACCGACAGGATTTGGTGACAGGTTGAATACATGGGTTGAATGAGAGAGTGGAATCAAGGATAGCACTAGGTAATGGCATTTTGAGACAGGAAGGATGATGTCTACAGTGATGGGAAAGTCAGGGGGAGGAGAAGGTTTGGGTGGGAAGATAAAGACCTCTGTTTTTGACAAGTTAAGTTCGGGGTGACTGGAGGGCATTCAGGTAGAGATGCCTTGAAGGCAGGAGGAGATGTGACAGTGGAGAGAGGGTGAGAGATCAGGGCTAGAGATGTAGATTTGGGAATCATCTGAATAGTCACTGAAGCCATGGGAGTAAATGAGTTCTCCAAGGGAGTGGGTTTAGATAGAAACAGAAGGGGATAGAAATAGAAGAGGATCCAAACTGAACCTTGAGGGACCCTCACATTTAAGATGTGGGAGGCCAAAGAGGAGCCCACGAAGGAGCTCCACCATCAAATTATCCACAAATGTCACCACAGTATCATTTCTCTAGTCTCGCTCAAATTGCTTAAGCCACTGTATTAAGCTCTGGGCTGGATACAAGCCAATCAGGTTGTTTTCATTCATTCATTCAATAATATTTATTGAGCGCTTACTATGTGCAGAGCACTGTACTAAGTGCTTGGAATGTACAGTTGAGCATCAGATAGAGACAATCCCTGCCCATTGACGGGCTTACAGTGGGGCTCACAGTCTCAATTCCCATTTTACAGATGAGGTAAATGAGGTACAGAGAAGTAAAGTGACTTGTCCAAGGTCACACAGCAGATTTTTGGCAGAGCTGGGATTAGAATCCATGACCTTCTGACTCCCAGGCTGGATGCTCTATCCACTACACCAAGCAGCTTCTCACTCCACCATGCCACAAATCAATTTCCTCTCCTCCCCATGATCTAGTCCCATGGCCCATTGCACCCCACTACAAGATTCTGAGCAAATCCCATGCAGGGTCTCTGATCCTTAAAACTCACATTTTAGGTCAGTAAAGACCCCCCCAACAATTATATAAAATAAGTCAACAAAGAAAAATATCTCTTTTCAATGGCATTGGTAAAGCATTAATTGGGTGTGGTGCCAAGCACCATTCTAAGCTTTGCTGTAGGTACGGGTTAGATAGGCCCTATGCCAAATGGGGCTCCCAATCAAGTGGGACCAAGATCAGTAGTGGATCCCCATATTTTTCTGTTGAGGAAACTGAGGCACAGAAAATTTAAGCGACTGACCAAGGTCATGCAGCAGGCAAGTGGCAGAGCCAGAAGTAGAACCCAGGTCCTCTGGCTCCCAGACCCATGCTTTATCACTGTGGGGGCAACATGGCTTCCTTATGGTTTTGAAATCCCCATCTTTCTCCAGGTGATGTCAATGTCCATTTTTCCTGGACCAGGTGATCTGCCGGGAGTACATGGCTTTGCCTGAAGTTTTCACATCCCAGCTCAGGTCAAAGATGGCTCTAATGATCATTTAGATGAAGCCGTCTGCTAAGTCAGAGTGTCCCATTGCCCTCCCTGATGTTCTTTGTAATCCCAGGAAGGCACAATCCTAAACCAGTGACTTCTAGGAAGAAAAATAACCAGGGGGTTCAGCTACCGAGACTAAGGGGTAAAATCTGAAATAATTTTATTCTGATCATACTTAATATCAGAACATTACCCTTCTTTTGCTATTCCTAGAATTTCATAAGCCTGAGGCCTAAAGATGAACGGAGTGCAGGGGATAAAATACATAGATGGGAGGGAGCCCTGGGGTTATGAGGGTGGGCAGCCATCAGTGATGTTGGAGGGTTCCCACTTCTGCTGCTGCAGTTTGGCTCTTTCTGGGGCTTGAGCAGGGCCCGACAGGAGCCACAGTTGAGACTTGAGAAGCTTCTCTCCTAGGCGGCGGGCCCCAGAGGTCAGGTTGATCACTGAGGGGTTGGGGCTCAGAATGCTCCTAATGCAAGGTTGCAGCTGCAGCACAGGTCTTCAAATGACTCTTTTGATTTCCAAATGACCTCTCAAGCAATTATTTTGGTCCCCTTTGAAGCTAATTCATTTGAATAAGGGAATCAAAGCCTTAATGTGGCAGGAGGGTTTATCTGCACTGATGAAGTTGAGAGCTATGCCATAATGGAAAGGTCAGAGCCGAAGCACTGAAGTTGATTCACCTGTGCTGGGCAGCAGGGGCATGAGAGTCAAAGGCGGATGATCAAATGATCAAAACATTGATCAAAGACAACGGCAGACATTCAGTTTTTACTGCTTGGAAGAAGGCAACCGTAGAAGTAGAGTAGTGTAGAGCACCGGGCTGGAGGTGAGAAGGTCGTGCATTCTAATCCCAGCTCTGCCACTTGTCTGCTGGGTGACCTGGGGCAAGTAGCTTTACTTCTCTGGGACTCAGTTACTTTATCTGTAACATGGGGAATTGACCCTGTGAGCCCACATGCGCAGCGGTTGTGTCCAACTCAATTTGCTCGTATCCACCCCAGAGCTTAGACGAGTGCCTGGCACATACTAAGCGTTTAAGAAATACCATCATTAATTAAACCACTTCCATATCTTTACCAAGAAAACTCTATGGATACACACACCAGAATGACTTGATGACCAGAGATGGGACATTCTGAGGAGGGTGTGTCTCCAGGGAGTCACTAAGGTTCAGAAACAACTCCACAGCGTTTGAAGAAGAAGAAAGGAGAAGGAAGCCAAATTCCACTGCCAAATTTCTTAAATGTGGAAATGGAAAAAGGCTCAATGTCTGTCTTAATTTTACTTGGCATATTTTGTCTTAAAAGCTAAATGAGTGAGGCACACTCTGTGTGAGTAATAGGGATCACCTCAACTCTTTCCCCAACCAAAATGGGGAGTCATTTTTGGAGAGATTGCACGCCCGAAAATGTTGACTGCATCCTAAAACCTTCAGGTTTCTCCCTTTTGGGAAGGGCCCAGAATCCGGGGTCCTATCAAGTGAATCTCAATTCCTCCATCCCTTAGACCAAAATTACCATCCACTGGCTGGCAAAATAAGCACCCCCAATCCTTAAGTGGATCATCTGAAGCTCTGTTAGTCATCTTCCCTCCTTGGATGCACTAAGCCTGGAGGGACCTGCTCTTTCCGCTACCCTTTAGCTGTCGAGGCAGATTTGTTCCTTGTACTTCTGAAGAGCTAAATGAAATACTACTCCAGCTGTACAAAAACATTATTTTCTAATACTTAAATTGAAAGGATCTTTAACAAAAGAATTGGCCAATACAAAATAATTCCTATAGAAAATGTCTTGGCCTTTCCTCACCATCATTAGTAGTTTTTCTTGAGTGCTTACTATGTGCACAGCACTGTACTAAGCACTTGGCAGTGTATAATACAAGAGAGGTTGCAATACATTCCCTGCTCACAATGAGCTTATATCTCATTTCCCTTCCCAAGGACCCTACGTTTCATGTATGCATAGTGCTCTCTGGTCCTTGCCGCCCAGACTCCTCAAGGAATCCCAGGTCTCAAGTCCAACCTCTCATGATTCTTCTGTCTGGATATTCTGAGACCAGGGCAAAAGGCCTTCAGGTTCATATGATCTCTTTCCTGCCCCTCTGATATTGCCTGACTCCTCAGGGCTCTTAATCTCTTAACCATTTCTCCTATTCCTTGTCTCCCCAGGATTGCTCATTTCCATCTCTAACTCAAAATGCTTGAGGGGCATATGAATTTATCGGACCCTTTCTCTTGTCTCGGTTTTCCTCTAAGATGGCTCTTACCATTTTATTCATTCATTCATTCAATAGTATTTATTGAGCGCTTACTATGTGCAGAGCACTGTACTAAGTGCTTGGGATGAACAAGTCGGCAACGGATAGAGACAGTCCCTGCCGTTTGACAGGCTTACAGTCTAATCGGGGGAGATGGACAGACAAGAACAATGGCAATAAATAGAGTCAAGGGGAAGAACATCTCGTAAAAACAATGGCAACTAAATAGAATCAAGGCGATGTACAATTCATTAACAAAATAAATAGGGTAACGAAAATATATACAGTTGAGCGGACGAGTACAGTGCTGTGGGGATGGGAAGGGAGAGGTGGAGGAGCAGAGGGAAAAGGGGAAAAAGAGGGTTAAGCTGCGGAGAGGTAAAGGGGGGATGGCAGAGGGAGTAGAGGGAGAAGAGGAGCTCAGTCTGGGAACGCCTCTTGGAGGAGGTGAGTTTTAAGTAGGGTTTTGAAGAGGGAAAGAGAATCAGTTTGGCGGAGGTGAGGAGGGAGGGCGTTCCAGGACCGCGGGAGGACGTGGCCCAGGGGTCGACGGCGGGATAGGCGAGACCGAGGGACGGTGAGGAGGTGGGCGGCAGAGGAGCGGAGCGTGCGGGGTGGGTGGTAGAAAGAGAGAAGGGAGGAGAGGTAGGAAGGGGCAAGGTGATGGAGAGCCTTGAAGCCTAGAGTGAGGAGTTTTTGTTTGGAGCGGAGGTTGACAGGCAACCACTGGAGTTGTTTAAGAAGGGGAGTGACATGCCCAGATCGTTTCTGCAGGAAGATGAGCCGGGCAGCAGAGCGAAGAATAGACCGGAGCGGGGCGAGAGAGGAGGAAGGGAGATCAGAGAGAAGGCTGACACAGTAGTCTAGCCGGGATGTAACTAGAGCCTGTAGCAGTAAGTTAGCCGTTTGGGTGGAGAGGAAAGGGCGGATCTTGGCGATATTGTAAAGGTGAAACGAGCAGGTCTCGGAAACGGATAGGATGTGTGGGGTGAATGAGAGAGACGAGTCAAGGTTGACACCGAGATTGCGGGCCTGAGAGATGGGAAGGATGGTCATGCCATCCACGGTGATAGGCAAGTCTGGGAGAGGACCGGGTTTGGGAGGGAAGATGAGGAGCTCAGTCTTGCTCATGTTGAATTTTAGATGACGGGCAGGCATCCAGGTGGAGACATCCTGGAGGCAGGAGGAGATGTGAGCCTGAAGGGGGGGGAGAGAACAGGGGCAGAGATGTAGATCTGCGTGTCATCTGCGTAGAGATGGTAGTCAAAGCCGTGAGAGTGAATGAATTCACCAAGGGAGTGAGTGTAAATGGATAACAGAAGAGGGCCAAGAACTGACCCTTGAGGAACTCCAACAGTTAAAGGATGGGAGGGGGAGGAGGCGCCAGTGAAGGAGACCGAGAATGACCGGCCAGAGAGTTGAGAAGTTATGTCTCCCTCTTCCCGTTAATTGAAATCCATTACCTGTCCCTCAGGGAGGACGTCATCAGGAGTGAGCTTCTATCAGTTCTAGCAACTTCTGAGAGTCTGCCCTTCTCATCACTTTGTGTGAGATTAGTCTGAGTGACTGTCTCAGCCTGGCCACACCAGTGCAGTCTGTAAGAAGATTAAGGCCCATGAGGCCCATGGAAAATCACTCTCTCCTGGGGGTAAAACAACATGCCACCTGTTAAGGGGAAATTAAGTCCTACTCATTGGCTGGAGTTAGATGAAACATGTAGATTTAGATTTTCATAGGGCCTCTTATAACAACGGTTTACATGCAAATGGATTCTGCCATAACTGTGTAAACGTTACCATTCCCTGACAATTGGATGAAATACTCATTTCTTTCTGGATCCTTTGCTAATTATCTTTCAGTTCCAAGAATGAAATTCTCACAATCTCTGGCCTATCCTTCTTCCTCCAGTGTTTCTGCAGATATTTGGATGAGGATGTGTTGAACACTGATGTAGCTCAGGAAGTCTTTTTCCTCTCCCAGACTGGAGTAGGTATCATGGGGAACTCCCTTCTCAACATGCTTTACCTCTCCTCGTTCCTCCTGGGTTCCAAACCAAAGCCCACAGACCTGGTCATCATTCACTTAGCTCTAGTCCACACCACGATGCTCCTTGCAAGGTGGATAACCAGAACTGCAGGAATACTGGGGCTGCAGCTTGTACAGACCAGTGCTGAATGTAAGTCGTTTGCCTATGTCTACCGCAGCACCCGGGGTCTCTCCTTCTGCACAACCTCCTTCCTGAGCATGCTCCAGGCCATCACCATCAGTCCTATTACCTCCTATCTGTTCCAGCCCAAGGCTCAGATCAAAAACTTCATCCTCCCAGTCTTAGCCATCTTGTGAATTCCCAACATGCTGATAAGCACCAACGTTTTGTACAAAGTGGTTGCTTCACATAATGCAACCTCCACTGAGAGCAATTGTTACGCCGTGCCCGTAAGTACTCTCCTCCAGGGGCTGATTCTCATCCTGATGGCTCTCTGTGACATCCTCTCCCAGGGGCTAATGAGCTGCTCCAGTGGCTACGTGGTCGTGCTCCTGTATTGACACAAGCATCAGGTCCAGCATTTCCACAGTACCGGCCAAGCCCCTAAAACATCACCAGAGAGACGAGCCACTGAGACCATTGTGCTGCTTGTGAGCAGATTTGCAGTCTTCTACTGTGGAGACTTTTTCCTTTCCCTGTTTCTAGAGATATCCATGAAGAATAATGCCACCTTCTTGAATATTAGCATGTTTGTGGTCAGTGGGTATGCCACTGTCAGCCCTTTTGTCTTGCTCACTTGTGACACAAGAGTCATCAAATTCTTAAGTGATTTTCTGGGTAATGATACCCCAAGATCTTCTCAGACCATGACTCTATCTGTAAATCCCCTTTCATATGGGAACCCAGTGACAATCTTGTGTCTCGAACAAGGGAGACCATGGTAGAGCAATATCACCTTTAAACCAAGGATGTTCCTAGCCATAGTCCCTGGAGATAATCAGGGTTTCAGTAGTGGGTGAGGGTTTGCAGCACTGATAATTTCTACTGGAGACATCCCTCCTCAGGAAGCTTTCCCCGACTCCTGACTACAGTCCCTCCATCTCCTATTTTGCTTTGCTATAGCTTTACGTCTCATTCGATGGTTAGATCTGTGCACAGCACGTTCTGTCTCCTCAGATGATCTTTAGCTGGATAGCAGCTTGGCCTAACGGAAGGAACACGGAGCCGGGGTTCAGAGGTCCTGGACTCTAATCACAGCTCCGACACTTACTCGATGTGTGATATTAGCACTTCTGAGCCCCTGTTTCCTCCACTGTAAAATGAAGATTCAATATCACTTTTCTCTCCTCCGTAGATTGTGAGTTCCCTGTAAGGCAGAGACTGTGCCCAACTTGATTAACCTGTACCTACCAACACTTAGCACAGTGTCTGACCCAGAGAAAACACTTAACAAAGACCATATCATTATCATCTCCATAATTATAGTATTATTATTATTATTACAGAAACCCCCTGAGACTCATGGTGTGACCAGATTTTCTTGCTCCCTCATTTCTCCTCATTCTTTGACATCTTCCCCATTTTTCTCACTTAAAGCAGGATACAGGGACAAAGAGTTTAGCAAAGACAAGGATAATAATAATAATGATAATAACAGTAACTGTGAGATTTGTTAAGTACTTTACCATGTGTCTGGCACTATATTAAGCACTGGGCTGGTTACAAGCACATTTCTAGACTGTGAGCCCATTGTTGGGTAGGGAATTTCTCTATCTGTTGCCGAATTGTACTTTCCAAGCACTCAGTACAGTCCTCTCCACACATTAAATGCTCAAAAAATACCACCTAATGAATAAATGAACGAATCTGGTTAGACACAGTCTGTGTCCTGCATGGGGCTCTCCGTGCCTTAATCCCCATCTTACTGAGACACAGAGAAGTTAAGTAACTTGACCAAGCACACCCAGCAGATCATGTGGCAGAGTCAGGATAAGAACCCCTGACCTTCTGGCTCCCCGGCCTGTGCCCTACCTATTATGCCATGTTCCTTCCCCTAGGACACCCACACCTAAGAATACCTATAGGAATCAATCTCATGAGTGTCCAGATGTTGAGGTAAATGAGTTTTTTTCACCACTGCTCTTTGGGCAATATTAAGACAATCTCATGGACAAAACGCGAGAGATTCATCTCAGAACCAAAAGCAGCTAAGATTTTCCAAAGGAGATGAGAAAACCCCAAATCTATTTTGTATCTGCTGTTTCCTCTCCAACTTCATGGCAATATCTCCGCAACAAACTTTCCTCACCTGTGGACTATTCTACTCATGGACCTCCGCACTTGTCTCCGTGCTTCCAAACATTTCATTCTAAATTAGTCATTTTATTTATCTAGAACCGACTACATGCCATACACTGTGGTAAGCACTCAGGGCTTCACAAATTCTTCAATACACTCTGCTACCTGGATCATCATTCTGAACACCTACTCTGTTGCCCAGAGCAGGAAGGAGCCTGAGGCTTTCCTTCCCATTACCATTTTTAGCTACGGAGTGTGAACATTGATATCACTCATTGTTGAATCGGTAATTTAATATTGTTTTATAATCCACCATCATTGTTTGATATATAAATTATGCACATTGTATGAGTAATTCTGCCTTGTATTTAGTATCTAATGATAATAATAGTAACAATTGTAGAATTGTCAAAGAGTTTACTGTGTTTATTATGGGTAGATCCAAGATCATCAGATTCCATATGGGGCTCCCAGTCTAAATAGGAGTGAGAACAGATATTGAATCCCCATTTTGCAGATGAGGGAATGAGACAGAGAAAAATTAAGTGACTTGCCCAAGGTCAAAGACCAGGTAATACATTGAGCCTGGATTAAAACCCAGTTCCCCTGTCTCCCAGACTTACGCTCTTTCCACTTGGCCACACTACAGCTTGTGTAGATCTATACAACTAACTAGTTGTATAGTTGTGTAGGTATATACAACTATATCTATATGCTGAATACTAGTCATTATTTAGCATATAGATGACATTACAAATGAATATCACTCCATTCCTCAATTTATGTCTTTTGGTCTCCCCACATTGGACTTGTACACTCTTTGAAGGCACACACTGACTTTTACTTTTTTCATTTTCCTAAGCATTATTCTGTACAAAAAATACTTTTGAATGAATAAAACCTGAGAATGAATCAGTCATTCCTACCCCTCCCCATTCAGCAGTGCTCTCACAGTAGAAAATCGTCATTTGTTTGGGGGCTCAATGAATCAGAGTGGCTGTACCAAACAGATCACTGCCCGAGCCAGTTGCTCCAGATGTTGAACTCCCTCTTCAAATCCACTGTTCCTGCCTCCCCCATGTCCTATCCCTAATGACTGGGCTACCTACTTTCTTGAGAAAATTGAAACTATCAGATATGACCTCCCTAAGTCTCCCTTTGTTCCCCTCCGGTCCCTCCCTCCTTCTGCCCCATCTTCAACTCTCTCATCTTTCCCAGGAGTATCTCAAGAGGATATCTCCTGTCTTCTCTCAAAATCTACCACCTCCACGTGCTCGAATGATCCCATCCCTTCACATCTTCTCAAAACCACTTGCCCCCTCCCTCCTTCTCCTTGACTGCCATCTTCATTTGTTTACTCGCCAATGGTTTCCTCCCCCACTGCTTGCAAACATGCCCATGTTTCCCCATCCTAAAAAAACCCTCCCTTGACCCCATGGCTCCATCTGGCTATCACCCCACACCCCTGCTACCATTTCTTTTCAAACTCCATAGGTGAGTTTTCTACACCAGATGTCTTGAGTTCCTCTCCTCCAATTCTCGCCTTAAACCCCTCCAATCTGGCTTCTCTCCCCTTCACTCTACAGGCACTGCTGTCTCATAGGTCAGAGAAGATCACCTTCTTGGCATATCCAAAGGCTTCTACTCCATCCTAATCCACCTCGATCTTTCAACTGACACTGACAGTTTGACCACCCCCTTCACCTGAAAATATTTTCCAACCTCAGCTTCCCGGATACTTTCCTGTCCAGCTTCTGCCTCTATCTCTCTGACCACTCTTTCCCAGTCTCTTTTGCAGTCTCCTCTTCTGCTTCCCATCCTCTAATTATGAGGGTCCCTCAAGTTTCATTTCTGGATTCCTTTCTATTCTCCATCTACACCCACTCCCTTGAACTCATTCACTGTCATGGCTTCAACTACCAACTGCCTCCTGATGATTCCCCAATCTATACCTCCAGTCCTCATCTCCACCCTCCCTGCAGTTTCTCATTTCCTCCTGACTTCAGGACAAATCTCCTTGGATGTCCTGCCATCACCAATAAACTTAACACATCCAAACTGAACTCAATATCTTCCCTCACAAACCCTGTCCTATCTATCACTGTGAACAGAACTACCATTCTTCTTGTCTCCTAAGCCAGTAATTTGAGCTTTATCCATGAATTATTTCTCTCGTGCAATACACATACCAAATCTATCACTAAATCCTATTGGTTGGACCTTCACAACACCACTAAAATCCGCCCTTTCTTCTCCATCCAATCCACGCCCATGTTCATACAGGCACTTATTTATCCCACCTTGATTACTCTATCAGCCTCCTTGCAGACCTCCCTGGCTTCTGTCTCTCTCCACTCTCCTGTATCACTTTTCTACAAAATCGTTCAGTCCTTATTTCCTTACTCCTCAAGAACCTCCAGTGGTTGCCCATCCACCTCCACGTCAAACAGAATCTCCTTATTGTTGGCTTTAAAGTACTCAATCACCTTGACCCCTCCTTACTCATATCACTGCTCTCCTACTACAATCCAGCCCGCACATGATGCTCCTCTAAGGCCAATTTACTTCCTCTACTCTGATCTTAACCATCTCAAAACCGTCCTCTCACCCACATCCTGCCTCTGACCTGGAATGCTCTCACTTTTCATTTCCAACACACACATCAAAGCCATATTGAAGGCATTTACCCTTCAGGAGGCCTTCTCTGACTAAGCCCACATTTCCTTTTCTTCCCCTTACATCTGTGTCGCCTTAATTTGCTCCCTTTCTTCACCAGACACCTTCAACCCCATAGCACTTATACATATATCTGTCATTCATTTATTTATATCAGTGTCTGTCTCGGCCACTAAACTGTTAGATCACTGTAGCTAGGGAATGTTTTTGTTACACTGTACTCTCCCAAGCTCTTAATATAGTGATCTGCCCAGAATAAGTGCTTAATAAACACAATTGATGGATTGATTGATTGACCATCACTCAGTCAGAAATCGTGAGTTCTAATCCCACCTCCGCCACTGATCAGCTGACTTTGGGCAAATCACTTCACTTCTCTGGGCCTCAGTGACCTCAGCTATAAAATGGGGATGAGACTGTGAGCCCCATGTGGGACATCTTAATTACCTTGTATCTCCCCCAGCGCTTAGAACAGTGCTTGGCACATAGTAAGAAAAATATTTTTCATCTCTGATCTCCCATCCTCCTGTCTCTGCCCGCTCCAGTCTATACTTCACTCTGCTGCCCGGATTATCTTTCCACAGAAATGCTCTGGGCATGTCACTCCCCTCCTCAAAAACCTCCAGTAGTTGCCTATCAACCTTAGCATGAAGCAAAAACTCCTTACTCTTGGCTTCAAAGCTCTCCATCCCTTTGCCCCCTCTTATCTCACCTCCCTTCTCTCCTCCCACCCCGTGCACTCTGCTCCACTGGAACCACTAACCTCCTCAATGGGACTCGTTCTCGCCCATCCCACCGTCAACCCCCATGTCTTACCACTGTGCTCTGCACACAGTAAGCGTTCAATAAATACGACTGAATGAATGAATGAATAAAAATACTATAGTTTGATGGCTTTTGTGTTCGTTTTATTGACACAAAAAAAATAGCATTTGTTAAGTGTTTTTCACGTGCCAGGCACTGTACTAAGCAGTGAGGTAGATGTAAAAAACATCCAGCTGGACAGAGTCCATGTAACCCATGGGGGTTACCGCTCTAACCCCTATTTTACAGCTGAGGAAACTGAGGTACACAGAAGTTAAGTGTCTTGCCCAGGGTCACTCAGCGGACAGGTGGTAGGGCCATGATTAGGACCCAGGACCGCTATTCCCAAGCCTGGGATCTTTCCACTAGGACATACGGCTTCCTGATGTTGATGTTGAGTATGGTTCAGACATTATACAGAACTGCTCAAGAAGTCGGACAAGTCACTTATGGAAGGACCATGTGCCATGGCCATAGGGAAGTTTGGACTTGGCTACCCTTCTATGGATCTTCAGTTTGGCTGGAAGTGTATTACTTCATGCTGTGCTACCTCATTATCTCTCAGAGAACTAAGAATATATTATCTCTCTTTTTAAATCTCCATACACACGCCCACACCTCCTTGTTCACAGCCTTCAACTCCATTTTACAGATGAAGGAACTGAGGCCCAGAGAAGTCAAGTAACCTGCCCAAAGTCACACAGCTGTTAAGTGACAGAGTCAGGATTAGAACCCACAAGCTTTGACTCCCAAGCCCGGGCTTTTCCACAGAGCCACGGTACTTCTCTAATATACTGTTACATGTAGGTTTCTATGCACATTCACATATCTCTATCCCTTTAAGATATTTATAGGTAAGTGTAAATCGATGAGTGCATTAATAATGTCAGTATATTACGCATGTGTATCTGCGTGGTGAGAAAATAGAGAAACAGTGTCTCACATCTGCTGTGCAGACTGACTGCAAGTTCCACACTCAGTTAATCAACCCATCAGTGGTACTTACTGAATGCTTAATCTATGTAAAGGGGAGTTCCCTAGTGGAAAGAAGACAGACCTGGGAGTTAGGGGACCGGGATTCTAATCCTGACCCTGCCGTTTTCCTGCTGTGTGACCTTGGACAAGTCACTTAACTTCTATAAGCCTCAATTTCCACATCTGTAAAATGAGGATTCAATCGCTGTATTTCCTCTTACTTAGTATGCAAGCCCCACGAGGGTTATGGGCAGTGTCTGTTCTTGTATCTACCCCAGCACTTAATGCAGTGCTTGGGATTTTGAAAGAGCATACAGATGTCATGATAATTATCAGTAGTACTATTATTGTTATAATTATGATGTTTATTATTATTATTATGAGCTGGTTCAGGAAGCCAGAAGATCTGTGGCCCTGCCGTGTCGGGCCAGTTGCTCTAATGCACCGACACAGGTGGTTTCTGGACACTGGGGACTCCCCATCTCCTGCTCATTCCTGACAGTGTCAGGATCCTGCTAGTGAAAAGAAAATCACTGGCCTGCAGGGAGACGAGCACATGAAACCCTTCCCTATAAAAATACACCTGGCCATAATCCAGCGCCGAGAGATACTTGGTTCTGGAATCAAATGGCTGCACGGTGAGTTTCTCCTTCTTGCTGACTCTATGGCCAGAAAGGAGAGGAGATCATCTTTTTTCGTGAGCCAAAGGGGTCATGTAGAACTAAACCAGGAAAGGGGTGGTCAACAAAATCAGTAGGAAACATGACTATTGGAAGTGGTCATTTCCCCTAAACCCTGAGAATGACAATACCCCGGCACCCTCGCCAGACGAAGGCAGATTTCCCATCCTTCCTTGGTCCCTCTACCCTCTAGCAGATGGGCTGGCTGTACTGAAAGAGCCGACTGCTCCTGACTGTATCCTCAGTCACTTTCTCCACCTACGGGCTTAGCCGCTACCTACGCCTGCAACCCACATCGGACATCCTCAGGGCTCCTGCCGCCGCCTCAGAGACATTTGGTCCATGAGTCCCAGGACTCTCCTTGCTGCTAACCTTTTGACTTTGATTTCGATCAAGTCGACCCTTAGTCAACACCCGACCCTGGTTATCACCTGCTTATTAATTATATTTTATTGTATCATATATATCATGTTACTATGTTACTGCTTTCGCACGTTACTGTTAATTGTTCTCAGTGCTATCACCTACCTCTCTGGCCTCACCATGTCCTTCCACTCTCCCTCCTCGCCCCTTCCCCTCCCAATCCTCTCCTTCCCCTTCCGCTCTCTCGCCCAGCTCTTTCCCGCTCTCTCCTCTACCTCCTCCCCTGCTCCTCTCCCCCGCCCTAGAACCCCACTTTACCAGCACCACCCCTCTTCCCCCTCCCCCTATGCCCCACCCGACCAGACACCCTCCTCCCACCCTCCCCCCTTCCCTCTTCCCCACCCACGCCCCATCCCTGTCCTCCTTTCCCAACGTCACCCCTCTTCCCCCTCTCCCGATCCAGGGCCCCACCAACTCGTTCCCATCCAAACCCTCCCCTCCCCCCGCTCTCCCCCCCCACGCACCCACAGCTACCTTCAAGTATGGCCTCTGGAATACTCGCTCCAGTACAGGTAAACCACTTTTCCTCCTTGACCTTTTCCTTTCTATTCTTCATTCCGGTGCCCGACTCATCTTCCTGCAGAAACGCTCTGGGCCTGATACTCCCCTTCTTTAAAACCT
This sequence comes from Ornithorhynchus anatinus, assembly GCF_004115215.2. Classification (NCBI taxonomy): domain Eukaryota; kingdom Metazoa; phylum Chordata; class Mammalia; order Monotremata; family Ornithorhynchidae; genus Ornithorhynchus; species Ornithorhynchus anatinus. Next base: position 33,329,083 of record NC_041735.1, read on the forward strand.
CCAGTGGTTGCCTATCAACCTCCACATGAAACAAAACTTCTTACTCTTTGCTTCGAGGCTCTCCATCGCCTTGCCCCCTCCTACCTCTCCTCTCTTCTCTCTTTCTACTGCCCACCCCGTAGGCTCCACTCCTCTGCCGCCCACCTCATCACCATCCTCCGTTCTTGCCTATCCCGCCGTTGACCCCTGGCCCACGTCCTCCCGCTGCCCTGGAATGTCCTCCCTCCTCACCTCCGCCAAACTAACTCTCGTCCCATCTTCAAAACCCTACTGAAAGCCCATCTCCTCCAAGAGGCCTTCCCAGACTGAGCTTCCCCTTTTCCCTCTGCTCCCTCTGCTGCCTCTCTGCACCCCCCTTCACCTCCCCTCAGCTAAGCCCTCTTTCCCCCCCTTTCCCTCTGCTCCTCCACCTCTCCCTTCCCGTCCCCTCAGCATTGTGCTCGTCTGCTGATTTATATATATTTTTATTACCTTATTTATTTTGTTCATGAGATGTACATCCCTTTGATTCTATTTATTGCTATGGTTTTTGTCTGTCTGTCTCCCCTGAATAGGCTGTAAGCCCCTCGCTGGGCAGGGACTGTCTCTATCTGTTGCCCAATTGTACATTCCAAGTGCTTAGTACAGTGCTCTGCACATAGTAAGCGCTCAATAAATACTATTGAATGAATGAATGAATGCATTTTCCTGCCTCCCAGCTGCATGTCCGGCACAGGCTCCTCCCTCCCAGATTTGGGGACCTCTCAACAGAAAGACACCCCTGTTCCCAGGACACCCATGCCCCCTATATTTTCAGCATATCTCTCCAATTTGTGGTTGAGACAAACCCTTTTTCACTTCTCATCCCTCTGCTCATCCCAGAGCTGCAGGGCCACCTCCACTGGGGCTGGCCACAGGATGGGCAGGGGAATAGGATGGGTTTTAGGGCCACTAGACTGGGTCTTTTTCCTGAAGTGAGGAGGTTACTGCTGCCTTTCTCTCTTCTCTCTCGGCACTGATTCAAAGGCAAACTCTATCCCCCTAACACTCTAACACAGACATGGATTCACCAACACCCACACACACAAACACACACACACAAAACTAACATCCACACGCATACACAGAAATATATCCCAAGGACCCTGGCAAGCCAATTACAGTCTCATTTCCCCTGTATCACCTTCACTAGAAACAATCTAGTTCCTCAACAATTCACTGGACTAAAGTATTCCTAAATCTTTATAAGAATGATTTAATTCTTTATGTTCTTAACACATATTTAGGCTTTGAATAGAATAGATTGAAACAAACATTCAGGCTGCTGTTTTATCTTAATCCACTTCTCCCTCTTTCCTTCCCCTCTTTTACCTTGGGCTCCAGCAGGTGTGGAATATCTTCACTACTTTTCCTTGAATCCAGTTCCTTCTAAGTCCTCCTTGCCTACATCTTCTGTTGAATCCTCAGTGAGTAACAGTTTTAAATGGTTCTGATTCATTCCATAGTTCTGCTCCTGCATATTATAACATCCTAGTGCCATGAGGCCATCTCCCTAAAAAAGACCTCCTCTCTACTTTTCACTGAACTCAAATTGGGTTCATTTAACTTTAACAAACTGTTGGCAATCTGGTCTTGCCACAGCCTGGTCATCCCACCTCTGTTCACCATCTTCTAGCCCTCTGCTTTCATTTCCAGATACGTTGAAAGGCTCATCGTGACTACTGGTGACACTTCAACTACTTAAAGAGTGATTTCACAAATCAATATTGCCATGTAGTAGCAGACTCAGCCTTGGATGAGGGTATTCTTTTTATCCTTGTAATAATTTGTGGAAAACATACTTATATTCACTCCCAAACTGTACCGGTAAGTAAATGATTAATTCGAAGACAGACTTTACTTTGTGATTGAACTCTCTTTTTGTTCTTTGATCTTGTATTGGTGCAGTCCTGCATTGCTATTTAACGTTTTCTGTCTAGAGTGATACTTAGATTTTACTTACTTCTTGGACCATCTTTAAGCTTTCACAAAACACTCTTTAAAACGCGTTTCTCATATGAAATGGAAGTCTGTATGGCTTGTTTTCCTGGTGTGTCCTGGGATCTCATGATTGAGGAAATGATGAGACAGAAACCTTTCTGAAATCAGTTCTCTCTCTCCTCGTAAGTCAGTACAGTGTGCTTTAGTGGAAGGAGCGCGGGCTTGGGAGTCAGAGAACATAGGTTCCAGACCTGGCTCCGCCACCTTGCCTGCTGTGCGACCTTGGGCAAGCCACTTGACTTCTCTGTGCCTTGGTTACCTCATCTGTAAAAAAGGTATTAACACAGTGAGCCGCACGTGGGACAACCTCATGAGCTTGTGTCTCCTTCAGCACATAAAATAGTGCTGGGCACAGAGTGAGTGCTTAACAAATACCATAATTATTAATTATTATTATTACTAGATGGAAAATGGCATCCAATGATTAATGCCAGTTTGGGGTGAAATAATAATGATTAATGTCCCTGTGGTTGGGAAGTCCTCATCTTTCTTCAGATGATGTCCCTGCCTGTTTTTCCTGGACTAGGTGATCTGCCAGAGCACACCCCTTCCTTTTCTTGCTGCTTTCATATCCCAGCTCAGGCTTAAGGCATCTCCAGTGATCAGAGGCAGAGTGTCCCATTACATCAGTGACATCCTGTAAAATCCTAGGAAGGTTCATTCCTAACTAAATGATTGCCAAACATCCAATAGAGTGAGGTACTCAGACAAAATTGGTAAAATCTGAAACAATTCTCTCCTGATCATACTCCCTATCACAAAATGTCCCTTCTTGTAAATGCCTAAATCCTAAGAATCGAGTACTAAAACTTGCCTGAGTGCCTTCAGAAGAAAATACAATTTGCATTAAAACAGAAATTCAGAATTTTTCTTTGCCATTCATTTTTCTTTGTAGTGCTGGGCAACTAAGCTCCCCACCATGTTATGCTGCACCCTTCTACCAAATAAATTATTCCAAAATTAACTCTTAATAGACCTGTTAATGTTTAGGCTTTTATTGTAAGCTCAAAGTACTCTTCCAAGCAGTTCCAAGCACAGTGATCTGCATATAATGTCTTGTCATATGCTGTCGAGTCGGCTAGACCCATAGCGACTCCACAGACACACCTCTCCCGGAACGCCCCACTCTCCAGCTGCAATTCTGGTAGGTGTATTCACAGAGGTTTCTTGGTAAAAATATGGAGGTGGTTTACCATAGCCTTCTTTCCTGCAGTACACTAGAGTTTCTGCCTTTGAATCCCTCTCATACAGCTGCTGCCCAGCACAGGTAAGTTTTGACTTGTAGCCAACTGCCTTCCACTTGCTAGCCACTACCCAAGCTAGGAATAGAAAGGGTATGCATCTGCTTGACTCTCCTTCTCATAGCAGAAACTGGTAGAGTACTGGAAATTCTCCAGGTGTGATCAAATTATTGATGGCATTTACTATGTGCCAAACATTGTTCCAGCCATGGGGTAGATCCAAGATAATCAGGTTATCCCACTTGGGGCTCACAGTCTTAATCCCCATTTTATAGATGAGATAACTGAGGCAGAGAGAAGTTAAGTGACTTGCCCAAGGTCACAAAGCAGACAAACAGGGGAGCCGGGAGCTGAACCCACGTCCTCTGACTCCCAAGCCCGCACCTTTTCCACTTAATCATGCTTTTTCTCCAATCCTAAGAGGAGCTGCATATAATATATACTCATAAATACCATTGATAGATTGATTTGACTGATGATGTGGTCTAAGAGAGAAGGTGCATGCTTCATGCAAATAATGTCTGAACTCTTGTTCAACTTCATCTTTCTCCACTGCACTCTATCACACCTTTCGTCGTCCCATTTCTTGCCTGTCAGTACTCCCCAGTGCAAATGTCCTCTTTAATTCCTTAATTAGTTGGATTTCTAAATCAAGCCATGTCACCAAATTCCCTCCCATTATTCCACTCCCTCCCAAGACGTCTCCTTACTTATAGCAGATGAACCTAGTAATATGTCTTTTGAATGTAACTTTATCTTACAGAGTAGGCTGCCCTGCACCTCACACAAATTCCTTGGGGTCTCTTATATTTCCCACTTGTGCCACCCCTCAGGTTGCCTCCTCAAATGAATGGTAAAACCAATCGATCCATCCATCAATGGTATTTAATGAGTGTTTATTTAGTTCAGGGAACTGTACTAAGCACTTGGGAGAGGAGAATGCAATAGTGTCAGAGCATGAATACTGCCCCAGGGTCCAGAGGTCTGTAGACTGCTGATAAATCAAGGGTCCGTGTCCACGTGTCTACGCAGACACTCCCTGGCAGTTTAGTTTGGGCCGAGTTTAAGTAGATCATGTTACTCAAGTGCTTACTGTGTGTCAAACACTCTACTAAGTTCTGGAATAGATACAAGATAATCAGATGGGACACAGTCCATATCCCATGTGGGCCTCACGGTCTCAAACCCCATTTTAAACATGATGGAACTGAGGCTTACAAAACTGAAGTGACTTTTCAATTAGAACCCAGATTCTCAGACTCCCTAGTCTGAGCTTCTTCCCCTTGGCCACACTGCTTCTCTCCTTATGGTCCCTCCTTATCTTGGGGCAATCACCATGCCGTTCAGAGAGGTGGGACTGTTCTGTGCCCTCGGAGCCAAATTATGGGGTTTTGGCTCCAAATACCCCTGACCCATGGCTGCAGCTGCCATACAGCACTGCTCTTCAAATGAATCTTTTGATTTCCAAATGGCCTGTCAGTTGATTATTTTGACCACATTTGAGGCTAGGTCATTCGACTGAGGGTATCCTAGACACTAAGGAAGAAGAAGGACATCACATTCAATGGCAAATTCCTAACTTTGGTCATATCATCTGACTCATGGTGCATCTTAAACTTAGTACACTGCGTCTCAAAAACTAGACAAGTGAATCGAACCTTTATCTCTGTGTGATCACTGGGATCTCCTCAGCTCTTCCCCTGGATGAAAATTTGGCCCTAGAGTCACTTTAGGAGCAGTCGGACCACCTGTTACGTCAGCTGCATCCTAAGGCCCTCCCCTGTTTCCCTTCCAGGAACAGGACAGAATGTCATATAAGCCTCCAAAGTGCAGTGGGATCATTCTGAGTCCTGTCAGTCACCCTCCCGGCTCTTCACCCCCCTCCCTTGGTGTCCTAGGCAAATTTGTCCCTCCAACACCCAGCTACAAGGAGAGGTTACAATGATTCTGGATTTTTAACACTTGAATTGACAGGATCTTTAACAGATGAATTAGTTAATGTGAAATAAAAATGCCTTGACCATTCTCTTCATACATTTCCCTTCCCCAGGACCGTACTTTCCTGCAGGCATCGTGCTTTCTGATCCTTGCCCTTCAGCCTCTCCAGGAATCCCAGGTTGCAGGTCCACCCTCTCCTGATTTCCTGTGGTCCAGGAAAAAAAGCCAGGAATGGGAGCCTCACTCGTCAGGGATCCTAACTTCCTGGCCTCAACGTGGAAAAGTATTCACCTATCCCTTTTCCCCTCAAGATTGCTCAACCCCTTCTCTAATAATAAATGGTTGAGGGGTTGCGATAAAGTGTAGGCCCATAGAAAACTACTATCTCCTGGGAGAAAGACAACTTTGCCTGTGTTAATCAGTAAATCAATTAATGGTATCGGTTGAGTACCTACTGCCCTATTCTAAGTGCGTGTTAAGTGTCATTGCATCCTACTCATGTGCTGGAATTCTTTGAATTGACCATTCAGTATGTAGATGTCAGGTAAGAGGTTGCTATAATATGGTGAGAAGTTCAAAAGTCTTTTGAAACCTGGGGCTTATCAAAATGGACTGTGGAAACCTGACTATTCCCTATCAATCTGACATACTCAATTCATTTTGGATCCTTTCCAAGTCTTTTTTCATGTCCTGTTACTAATTCTCATGTTTCTGATCCATCCTGATTTCTCCAGTGGTCTTGCAGAAATTTGTATCGGGAAGCAATGGCTGTTGATGTGGCTCTGGGAATGTGTTTCCTCTCCCAGACTGGAGTAGGTATCCTGGGGAACTCTGTCCTCATCACACTCTACCTCACTCTGTTCCTCCTGGGTTCCAAACCGAAGCCCACAGACCTGACCATCATCCACCTGGCCCTGGTCCACACCGTGATGCTCCTTACAAGGGGTATCCTCATAGCAGCAGGGGTTTTGGGGCTGGAGCTTGTCCAGAATGATGCTGAGTGTAAGCTCTTGGGCTTTGTCTACCACATCACCCGGGCCCTCTCCCTCTGCACCACCTCCCTTCTGAGCACGGTCCAGGCCATCACCATTAGGCTTATCTATTCCAGCTCAAGATTCAGATCCAAAGATTCATCCACACGGTCTTGGCCATCTTGTGGATTCCCAACTCCCTGATAAGCACCAACCTTCTGTTCCAAATGTTCTCTTCTCCCAATATAACCAACACGGATACCAACTGTTATACGGTGCCCATAAGCACACTCCTCCAGGGGCTGATTCTCACCTTCATGGCTCCCCGTGACATCCTGTCCCTGGGGCTCATGAGCTGCTGCAGTGGGTACATGGTCCTTCTCCTGCACCGACACAGACACCAGGTCCACCATCTTCACAGCCCCAGCCAAGCCCCCAAAACATCGCCAGAGAGACGAGCCACCCAGACCATTGTGCTGCTGGTGAGCTGCTTTGTAGTCTTCTACTGTGGAGACCTTGTCTCTTCCCTGTTTCTAGGGTCATCCATGAAGAATAATGCTGCGACTTCAATGCTACCATGTTTATGACCAGTAGATATGCCACTATCAGCCCCTTTGTTTTGCTCACCTGTGACAGAAGGGTCATTAAGTTCCTAACTGATTTTCTGGGGAATAGGACCCTCAAATCCTCTCAGACCACAGTGCTATCTGCCAGCCCTCTTTGATATGGAAATCCATGTGGAGATCCTGTTTCACAAGCAATGAGCTCTTGGGGGAATAATATCACCATTAAACGAAGGATATTCGTCGACCCAATCCCTGCAGAAAATCAGGGCTTCACTGGTGGAGGGCGGGGGAGGGATTACGGCACCGAGAATTTCTGTCCAGACAACCCTCCTCTGGAACCTTTCCCAGTTTCATGGCCAAGATCCCTTTAGTAGCTCTAGCAACTCCCACAATGTTTTGCTGGATCTCTCTTAAACATTCATGGGATCTGCCCTCCATCTCTCTTGATGTGGGGAAGCAGAGAAGCCTAGTGGAAAGAGACCGGATCCACGATTCAGAAGTCCTGCTTGCTAAACCCAGCTCTGCCACTTATCTGCTGTGTTATCTTGAACAAGTCTTTCACTTCACCGTAGCCTCATTCCCTCAACTGTAAAATACTGATTCCATACCTTCTGTCCCTCCTACTTAGATTATGAGTCCCTTGTGGAGTAAGGACTGTGTCCAACTTAATTAATTTGTATCTCTCCCACTGCTTAGAAGAGCTCTCTCTCCCTCCCTCCAGGCTCACATATCCTCCTGCCTTCAGGACATCTCCACCTGGATGTCCTCCCACCACCCAAAACTCAACGTGTCCAAGCCTGGGCTCCTCATCTTCCCTCCCAAAGCCTGTCCCCTTCCTGATTTTCCCATCACTGTGGTCGGCACTCCCATCATTCTAATCTCAAAAGCCCACAACCTCGGTGTCATACTTGACTCCGCTCTCTCATTCACCCCACATATCCAACCAGTCACCAAAACCTGCCGGTCTCACCTTCACCACATCGCCCAGAGCCACACTTTCCTCTCCATCCAATCCGCTACCACGTTAGTACAATCGCTATCCTATCTCGACTATATTACTGCATCAGCATCCTTTCTGATCTCCCAACCCTGTCTCTCCCGGCTTCAGTTCATCCTTCATTCTGGTGCCCAAATTATATTTCTACAGAGACTCTCTGGGCATGTCACTCCCCTCCTCCAAAACCTCCAATCTGTCAACCTTCGCATGAAGCAAAAACTCACTCTTGGCTTCAAAGCTCTCCATCCCCTCACCCCCTTCTACCTCCCCTCCCTTCTCTCCTTCTCCATCCCAGCCCGCACACTCTGCTCCTCTGGTGCTGCTAACCTCCTCACTGGGACTCGTTCTCACCCTTCCCGCTGTGAACCCCTGGCCCAAGTCCTCCCTCTGGCCTGGAATGTCCTCCCTCCTCAAATCCACCAAACTAGCACACTTCCTCACTTCAAAGCCCTACCAAAGGCTCACCTCCTCCAGGGGGCCTTCCCAGATTGAGCCCCCCTTTTCCTCTGCCCCTCCTCCCCTTCCTATCGCCCCCTCTCCTTCCCTCTGCTCTACCTCCTTCCCTGCCCCACAGCACTTGTGTATATTTGTATATATTATTTATTATTCTATTTTATTACTGATGTGTATATATCTATGATTCTATTTATCTATTTTGATGGTATTGCTGCCTGTCTACTTGCTTTAGTATGAGACCTCAGCTTAAGTGGGAGGTTGAACTCCCAGAGTCTGTCCCGTGGCATCCTCAGAAAAATAGGGGACATTGTACCCAGAGCCGCTGAGGGCCCAGAACGATTCCATGCCTGTGAATGGTATGGTGATTTCCCCAACCTAGTGAGGGACCTCAAGGATAAAAGCAGTGTGGCCAAGTGGAAGAAGTGCAGGCTTGGGAGTCTGAGGACCTGAGTTCTAGTCCAAGCACCACCACCTGTTGGCTGTGAGACCCTTGGAAAGCCACTTCAATTTTCTTTGCCTCAGTTATGTCATGTTTAAAATGGAGTTTGAGACCGTGAGGCCCACGTGGGACTTGGACTGTGTCCCACCTGATTACCTTGCACCTATTCCATTTATTCATTCAATAGTATTTATTGAACGCTTACTATGTGCAGAGCACTGCACTAAGCGTTTGGAATTTACAAATAAGTAGCAGATAGAGACAGTCCCTGCCCTTTGACGGGCTTACAGTCTATTCGGTGAAACAGAAGGAAAAGAACAATGGCAATAAATAGAGTCAAGGGGAAGAACATATCATTAAAACAATAGCAAATATATAGAATCAAGGTGATGTACATCTCATTAACAAAATAGGGTGATGAAGATATATACAGCTGAGCGGACCAGTACAGTGCTGAGGGGATTGGACGGGAGAAGGGGAGGAGCAGAGGGAAAGGGGGAAGAAGCGGGTTCGCTGGGGAGAGGTGAAGAGGGGGTGGAGGGAGCAGAGGGAAAAGGGGAGCTCAGTCTGGGAAGGCCTCTTGGAGCAGGTGAGCTCTAAGTAGGGTTGTGAAGAGGGCAAGATAATTAGTTTGGCGGAGGTGTAGAGGGAGGGCATTCCAGGACCATGAGAGGACCTGGCCCTGGGGTCGACGGCGGGATAGGCGAGAACGGGGGACGGTGAGGAGGTGGGCGGCAGAGGAGCGGAGCGTACAGGGTGGGCAGTAGAAAGATAGAAGGGAGGAGAGGTAAGAAGGGGCAAGGTGATCGAGAGCCTTGAAGTCTAGAGTGAGAAGTTTTTGTTTTGTGCAGAGATTGATAGGAGTGTCATGCCCATAGCGCTTCTGCAGGAAGATGAGCCGGGCAGCAGAGTGAAGAATAAACTGGAGTGGGGAGAGAGAGGAGGAAGGGAGATCAGAGAGCAGGCTGACACAGTAATCTAGCCGGGATATTACGACAGCCTGTAGCAATAAGATAGCCGTTTGGGTGGAGAGGAGAGGGCGGATCTTGGCAATATTATAAAGGTGAGACGGGCAGGTTTTGGTAACGGATCGGATGTGTAGGGTGAACGAGAGAGCCGAGTCAAAGATGACACCGATGTTGCCGGGCCTGAGAAATGGGAAGGATGGTCGTACCATCCACGGTGATAAGGAAGTCAGGGAGAGGACAGGGCTTGGTGGGAGGGAAGATGAGGAGCTCAGTTTTGGAGATGTTGAGTTTTAGGTGGCGGGCAGACATCCAGGTAAGATGTATTGGAGGCAGGAGGAGATACGAGCCTGAAGAGAGGGGGAGAGGACAGGGGCAGAGATGTAGATCTGTGTGTCATCTGCATAGAGATGATGGTTGAAGCCGTGAGAGCGAATGAGTTCATCGAGGGAGTGAGTGGAGATGGAGAACAGAAGAGGGCCAAGAATGGACCCTTGAGGAACCCCTACAGTTAGAGGATGGGAGGGGGAAGAGGAGCCTGCGAAGGAGACCGAGAATGAACAGCCAGAGAGATAAGAGGAGAACCAGGAGAGGACGGAGTCCATGAAGCCAAAGTGAGATAAGGTTTGGAGGAGAAGGGGATGGTTAACAGTGTCAGAGGTAGCTGAGACGTCAAGGAGGATTAGGATAGAGTAGGAGCCATTGGATTTGGCAAGAAGGAGGTCACGGGAGACCTTAGAGAGAGCAGTCACCTTAGATAGTGGAGGGGACGGAAGCCAGATTGAAGGAGGTCCAGGAGAGAATGGGAGTTAAGGAATTCTAGGTAGCGAGTGTAGATGACTCTTTCTAGGAGCTTGGAAAGGAAGGGTAGTAGGGAGATAGGGTGATAACTGCAAGGGGAGGTGGGGTCGAGAGAGGGTTTTTTTAGGATCGGGGAGACATGGGCATGTTTGAAGGCAGAGGGGAAGAAGCCATTGGAGAATGAGCGGTTAATAATAGAAGTTAAGGAGGGGAGGAGGGAAGGGGCGATACTTTTTATAAGGTGAGCGGGAATGGGGTCCGAGGCACAGGTGGGGGGGTAGCACTTGCGAGGAGGGAGGAGATCTTCTCTGAGGATACTGCAGGGAAATATGGGAAAGTAGGGGAGAGGGCTAGTGCGGGGTGGGGGGGGAGGCAGAAGGGGGAAGGGTGACTTTGGGGAGTTCAGACCAGATTGTGTTAATTTTCCTGATGAAGTAGGTGGCCAGATCGTTGGGGGTGAGGGATGGGGGACGGGGAGGAACTGGGGGGCTGAGGAGGGAATTAAAGGTCCGGAACAATTGGCGGGGGTGACGGGCATGGGTGTCAATGAGGGAAGAAAAGTAGTTTTGCCTGGCGGAGGAGTGGGCAGAGTTAAGGCAGGAAAAGATAAAGTTGAAATGGATAAGATTGTGTTGGTGCTTGAACCTTCGCCAGCAGCGCTCAGCAGCTCGAGCATAGGAGCGTAGGAGGCAGACAGAGGCAGTGACCCAGGACTGTGGGTTAGTGGAGCAAGAAAGGCGAATGTAGAGGGGGGCGAGGTGTTGAGATGAGTAGAGAGGGTGGAGTTGAGTGCAGTGACCTGATCATTGAGAGTGGGAAGAGATGCCGGGGGGTAAGGTGGGGAGAGATGTTTTTGGAGAGATGGATGGGATCAAGAGAGCGGAGGTCTCTGTGGAGGAGTAGTACAGATTTGCAGAGGGAGAGAGTGTGAGAGAGAAGGTAGGTGAGAAGGTTATGGTCTGAGAGAGAGATTTCGGAGGTGGTGAGGGAGGAGATAGTGCAGCGGTAGGAGATGACGATATGGAGGGTGTGACCGAGTCAGTGAGTGGGCAAGGTATGGTGGAGCACGAGGTTGGCAGAGTCGAGGAGCAATAGCAGGTGGGCGGCAGAGGAGTCACGGGGTAGATCCATTTGGATGTTGAGGTCTCCGAGGATGGGAGTGGGCAGAGAGAAGGAGAGAAGGAAGGGAGAAAGGGGTCTAGGTGGTTGAAGAAGTCAGTGGTGGGACCGGGGGGGTGCGGGGTAGATGACGTATACAAGTATCTGGAGGGGATGGTAGAGGCGAATGATATGGGCTTCAAAGGAGGGGAAGGAGAGGGAAGGGGAGGAGGGATAGTGTGGAAGCAGCAAGGGGGTAAGAGAAGGAAGCCGACGCCTCTTCTAAAATCGCCAAGATCCGCCCTTTCCTTTCCATCCAAACCACTATCACATTAATACAATCGCCCATCCTATCCTGACCACATTACTGCATCAGCATCCTTTCTGACCTCCCAAACTCCTGTCTCCCCACTTCAGTGGATACTACACTCTTCTGCCTGGATTATCTTTCTACTGAAACGTTCTAGACTTGTTACCCCCCTCCTCAAAAATCTCCAGTGGTTGCCTATCAACCTTCGCATGAAGCAAAAACTCACTCTTGGCTTCAAAGCTCTCTATCCCCTTGCCCCCTGCTACCTTATCTCCCTTCTCTCCTCCTACAGCCCACCCTGTACACTCCGCTCATCTGCTGCTGCTAACCTCCTCACTGGGCCTCGTTCTCACCCATCCCGCCGTCGACCCCTGGTCCACAACCTACTACTGGCCTGGAATGCCCTCACTTCTCACATCGGCCAAATTAACTCTCTTACCCTATTCAAAGCCCTACTGAGAGCTCACCTCATCCAGGAGGCCTTTCCAGACTGAGCCCTCCCTATCCATCTGCCCCTCTTCCCCTGCCCATTCCCCCTCTTTCCTCCCTCTACTCTACTCCTTTCTCCTCCATACAGCACTCATGTATATTTGTACATATTATTTATCACTCTTTTATTAATGATATGTATAGATCCATGATTCTATCTATTTTGATGGTATTGATGCCTGACTACTGGTTTTCCTTTGCTATCTGTCTCCCCCTTTTAGACTGTGAGCCCTTGCTGGGCAAGGAATGTCTCTATCTGTTTCTGAATTGTACATTCCAAGTGCTTAGTACTGTGTTCTGTACACAGTAAGAAATCAATAAATATGATTGAATGAATGAATGAATGAATGAATGAATAAAAATATTTTAGTTGGATGGCTTTGGTGTTTGTGATCACTTATTGCCACAAAAAAATTAGCGTTCGTTAAGTGCTTTCTATGTGCCAGGCACTGTACTAAGCAGTGGGGTAGATATAAAAACATCCAGCTGGACAGAGTCCATGTAACCCATGGGGCTTACAGCTCTAACCCCTATTTTACAGCTGAGAAAGATGAGGTACAGAGAAATTAAGTGACTTGCCCAAGGTCACTAAACCAACAAGTGGTAGGGCTATGATTAGAACCAAGGACCTCTATTCCCAGGTTTGGGATCTTTCCACTAGGCCATACTGCTTCCCGATACTGACGGTGAGTATGGGTCAGACATTATACTAACAAAACTGCTCAAGGAGTCCGGTGAGTCGCTTATGGAAGGACCATGTCCTACGATCATAGGGAAGTTTGGACGCAGCTACCCTTCTGTGGATCTTCACTTTAGCTGGAAGTTTATTACTTCATGCTGCTCTACCTCATTATCTCTCGATTGAATAGGAATATATTCTCTCTCATTTTAAATCTCCATAACCTCCCCCACACACAAAAACATGTATCTCTCTTCAGTAGGGATATACTGTTACATATATGCTTATGTACAAGTTCACATATCTCTATCCCTTTGAGATACTTATAGGTAAGTGTGAATCAATGAATGCGTAAATAATGTCTGCATAGTCCGCATGTATATCGGCGTGGTGAGGAAATAAAGAACCAGTGTCTGAGATCTGCTGTGCTAACTGATTGCAAGTTCCATATACAGTTAATCAACCCATCAGTGGAACTTACTGAATGCTTGATATATGTGAAGCAGAGTTGCCTAGTGGAAAGATCCCAGACGTGGGAGTCAAAGGAACCGGATTCTAATTCTGGTCCTGCCATTTTCCTTCTGTGTGACCTTGGGCAAATCACTTAACTCCCATATGCCTCAATTTCCACATCTGTAAAATGAGGATTCAATAGCTGTCTTCCCTCCTACTTAGAATGCAAGCCCCACGAGGGTTATTCGCTGTGTCTGATCTCCTATCTACCCCATCACTAATGCAGTGCCTGCACCTAGAAAGAGCATAACAGATGTCAAGGTAATTATCATTACTTATATTACTGTTATAATTATGATGTTCATTATTATTATTATTTGGTTCAGAAAGCCAGAAGAGTTGTGGGGCGGCTGAATCTGACTGATTTCTATGATGCACTGACACAGGTGGTTATTGGACACTGGGGACTCCCCATCTCCTGCTCATGCTTGACAGTGTCAGGATCCTGCTAGTGAAAAGAAAATTACTGGGCTGGAGGGAGATGAGCATATGAAATCCTTCCCTATAAACATCCACCTGGTCACCACACTGGGCCGAGAGAAGCATGGTCCTGGAATCAAATGGCAGCACGGTGAGTTTCTCCTTCTTCCTGACTCTATGGTTGGGAAAGGACAGGAGATCATCTTTTATTTGTGAGCCAGAGGGGTCATGTAGACGTGGACCAGGAGAGGGCTGATCAACAAAATCATGACTGTTAGAAGTGGCCGTTCCCCCACACTCTCACAATATTACCACAGCGCCCTCGCCAGACCAAGGCAGATTTCCCATCTTTCCTTGGTCCTTCTACCCTCTAGCAGATGGTCTGGCTGTACTGAGAGAGCTGCCTGCTTCTGACTGTATCCTCAGTCACTTTCTCCATCATTTTCCTGCCTCATAGCTGTATGTCCAGTACAGGCCTCTCCCTCCCAGATTTGGGGACCTCTCAGCAGAGAGAATGCCCTTTTCCCAGGGCACCTATGCCCCCCAGATTTTCAGAAAGTCTCTCCTATTTGAGGTTCAGACAAACACTCTCTCACTTCTCCCCATCCCTCTGCTGGTCCCAGAGCTGAAGGGCCACCTCGGCTGGGGCTGGCCAGAGGCTGGGCAGAGGAACAGGATGGGTTTTAGGGCCACTAGACTGGGTCTTTTCCTGAAATTGAGGTTACTGCTGACTTTCTCTCTTCCCTCTCGACCCCTTGATTCAAAGGCAAACTCTCTCTCCCAAACACTCTAAAACAGACATGAATTCACCAATACACACACACACACACACACAAACACATGCACACAAATGTTACCAACATAAACACACACACATGCACAAACACAAACATAACCCTAGAACTCTGGCAAGACAATTACAGTCCCATTTTGCCTCCCACCAGAACCAATCTAGTCCCTCAACAGTTCATTGGACTAAATTATTCCCAAATCTCTATTAGAATGATTTAATTCTTTATGTTCTTAACACTTGCATTTAGGCTTTGAATAGATTCCAGCAATCATTCAGGATACCGGTTTATCTTAATACACTTCTCCCTCTTTCCTTCCCCCCTCTTTACCCTGGCTCCAGCAGGTGTGGGATGTCTTCACTAATTTTCCTTGAATCCAGTTCCTTCCAAGTCCTCATTGCCTACATCTTCTGTTGAATCCTCGGTGAGTGTTAGTTTTAAATGATTCTGATTCTTCCTGTAGATCTGCTCCTGCATATTATAACTTCCTAGAGGTATGATGCCATCTCCCTAAAAAAGACCTCCTCTCTACTTTTCAGTGAACTCAAATTGGGTTAATTTAACAAATTGTTGGCAATCTGCTCTTGCCACAGCCTGGTCATCCCGCCTCTGTTCATCATCTTCTAGCCCTCTGGTTTCATTTACAGATATGTTGAAAGGCTTGACTTGACTACTGGTGACACTTCAACTGCTTAAAGAGTGATTTCACAAATTAATATTGCCATGTGGTAGGCAGACTCAGTCTTGGATGTATTCTTTTTATTCTTTCAATAATTTGTGGAAAACATACTCATATTCCCACCAAAACTGTACCAGTAACTAAATGACTAACTCCAAGACAGGATTTACTTGGTGACCAAGCTCTCTTTTTGTTCTTTGATCTTGTATTGGTGCCGTCCTGCTTTGCTATTCAACTTTATTCTGTCTAGATTGACGCTTATGATTTTACCTACTACTTGGACCATCTTTAAGCTTTCACAAATTGCTCTTTAAATCGTGTTTCTTATATGAAATGGAAGTCTGTATGGCTTTTTTCCTGGTATGTCCTGGGATCTCGTGATTGAGGAAATGATGAGACAGAAACCTTTCTGAAATCAGTTTTCTCTCTACTCATAAGTCAGTACAGTGTGCTTTAGTGGAAAGAGCCCAGGCTTGGGAGTCAGAGGATATAGGTTCCAATCCTGTCTCTGCCACCTTTCCTGCTGTGGGACCTTGGGCAAGACACTTAACCTCTCTGGGCCTGTATTATCTCATCTGTAAAATAGGTATTAAAACTGTGAGCCCCACTTGGGGCAACCTGATGAGCTTGTATCTACTTCAGCACATAAAAGTGTGCTTGGCACAGAGTGAGTGCTTAACAAATATCATATTTATTAATTATTATTATTACTATATAGAAAATGCCATCCAGTGATTGATGCCAGTTTGGGGTGAAATAATAATGATTAATGTCCTTGTGGTTGGGAAGTCCCTGTCTTTCTTCAGATGATGTCCCTGCCTGTTTTTCCTGGACCAGGTGATCTGCCAGAGCACACCCCTTATCTTGATGCTTTCATAGCCCAGCTCAGGCTTAAGGCATCTCCAGTGATCAGAGGCAGAGTGTCCCATTGCATCAGTGACGTCCTATAAAATCCTAAACCCAAACTATACTGGGCAAATGAATGTCCAGTAGAATCAGCTACTCAGACACAACAGGTAAAATCTGAAACAATTCTCTTCTGATCGTACTCGCTATCACAAAATGACCCTTCTTGCAAATGCTTAAATCCTAAGAATACAAATACTAAAACTTTCCTGAGTCCCTTCAGAAGAAAACACAATTTGCATTGAATCAGAAATCCACAATTTTTCTTTGCCATTCATTTATTTCTTTGTAGTGCTTGGCAATTAAGCACCCCACCATGTTATGCTGCACCCTTCTAACAAATAAATCAATCGAAAATTAACTCTTAAGAGACATGTTAATATAGAGGCTTTTACTGTAATCTCGCACTACTCTTGCAAGCAGTTCCAAACGCAATGATCTGCATATAATGTCTTGTCGCATGTTGTCGAGTCCTCTGGACCCATAGCGACTCTACAGACATGTTTCTCCCAGAAAGCCCCACTCTCCATCGGCCATGCTGGTAGGTGTATACATTAAGTTTCTGGGTAAAAATACGGAACTGGTTTAGCATAGCCTTCCTACCTGCAGTACACTAGAGTTTCTGCCCTCGAATCTCTCTCATGCAGCTGATGCCCATCACGGGTGAATTTTGACTTGTAACAGCCTGCCTTCCACTCGCAAGCCACTGCCCAAGCTAGGATTAGGAAGGGTTTGCCTCTGCTTGACTCTCCCTCACATAGCAGATACTGGTAGAGTACTGGAAAGTCTGCAGGTGTGATAAAAATAATGATGGCATTTCTTAAGCTCTTACTATGTGCTGAGCACTGGTCTAACCATGCAGTAGATCCAAGATAATGAGGTTATCCCGCTTGGGGGTCACAGTCTTATTGCTCATTTTACAGATGAGATAACTGAGGTGGAGAAGTTAAGTGACTTGACCAAGGTCAAACAGCAAACAAGCGTCAGAGCCGGGATCAGAACCCATGTCCTCTGACTCCCAAGCCCGTGCTCTTTCCCCTAAGCCACACTGCTATTCTAATCATGAGAGGGCTGCATATAATATAGACTCATCAATACCATTGATAGATTGATTTAATTGATTATGAGGTCTAAAAGAGAAGGTGCATTCTTCATGTAAATAATGTTTGAACTCTTGTTCAACTTCATCTTTTTCCGCTGCACTCTATCACACCTCTACGTCATCCCATTTCTCTGCTTGTCACTACTCCACAGTGCAAATGTCCTCTTTAATTCCTTAATTGGTTGGATTTCTAAATCAATCCATCTCCCCAAATTTCCTCCCATTATTCCACTCCCAGTCAAGATGTCTCCTTACTTCCAGCAAACCCACCGATCAATATGTCTTTTAAAAGTAAATTTATCTTACAGAGTAGGCTGCCCTACATCTCACACAAATTCCTTAGGTTCACTTTTATTTCCTGCTTGTGCCACCCTTCAGGTTGCCTCCTCGAATGAACGGTAAACCCAATCGCTCCATCCATCAGTGGTATTTATTGAGTGCTTATTTAGTGCAGGGAACGGTATTAAGCACTAGGGAGAGGAGGATGCAAAAGTCTAGTGTGAATGCTGCCCCAGGGTCCAGAGGTCTGTGGACTGCTGGGAAATCAAGGGTCCGTGTCCATGTATCCACAAAGAAACTGCCTGGCAGTTTAGTTTTGGCCGAGGTTAATTTGGTAATGTTATTTAAGTGCTTAATGTGGGGCCGACACTGTAGTAAGTTCTGGAATAGGTACAAGGTAGTCAGGTGGGACACAGTCCAAGTCCCTTGTGGGCCTCAAGGTGTCAAACTCAATTATAAACATGACATAACTGAGGCACAGAAAATTGAAGTCAGTTTCCAAGGGTCACACAGCCAACAAGGGGTTGCGCTGGGAGTAGAACATAGGTCCTCAGTCTCTCAAACATTGGCTTCTTCCCCTTGGGCAACCTGCTTCTCTCCTTATGGTCCCTCCCTAGGTTGGCGCAATCACTATACCATTCACAGACGTGGGATCGTTCTGTCCCCTCAGTGGCTCTGGGTACAATGTCCCCTATTTTTCTGTGTATGCCAGGGGACAGATTCCAGGACTTCATGTCCCCTACTTGAGCTAAGGTCTTTTAGAGGCCTCAGAACTACGTCTCTATGCCTTTCATTGGTCCCTTCTTTCCTTTGTCTTTTCCTGTAACTGTGGTGACATCAGTTCCAAAGCCATGGTCAATTGCCTCATGACTGCCTGATTGGTCTCCTTAACCTCTTGGAGGCTCTACCCTCTTCCATTAAGGCTGTGATGTCAGTCAGTAATATTTACTGAGCATATACTGTGTGCAGAACACTACACTAACTACTTGGGAGACAACAATAGAACACTATCCCAGACACATTCCCTGCCTACAGTGGGCTTAGTGTCAAGAGCCAGAGACAGACATCAATATAAACGCATAAATGACATATACCTTCTTGGGGGCTGTGGGGGTTGGAGGGGGGATGAATGAAGGGAGCAATTCAGGGCATCTAGAAGGGCGTGGAAGAAGAGGAAAGGACGACTTAGCCAGGGAAGGCCTCTTGGAGATGTGCCTTCAACAAAGCACTGAAGGGGGGGAAAGTAATTGTCTGTTGGATTTTAAGATGGAAGGGCTTCCAGGCCAGAGAAAGGATGTGGGAGAAAGGTCTGTGGCAAGATAGACAAGACTGAGGTACAGTGAGAAAGTTAGCATTAGAGGAGGGAAGTGCGTAGGCTGTGTTGTACTAGGAGGTAGCGAGGTGCAGTAGGAGGGGGCAAGGGATAATTGAGTGCTTCAAAGCCAATGGTTAGGAGTTTCTGCTTGATGTGGAGGAGTGGGGAAACGTACTGACCCTTTTTGCAGAAAAATGATCTGGTCAGCAGAATGAAATATGGAGTGGGTAGGGGTGAAACTTGAGGCCGGGAGGTCGGCAAAGAGACTGATGTAGTAATCAAGACAGGATAGGATAAGCAGTTGTAGGAACATGGTAACAGTTTGGTTGGAGAGGAAAGGGTAGATTTTAGCGGTGTTGTGAAGGTGGAACTGACAGAACATTGTGGTGGATTGAATATGTGGGTTAAATGAGAAGGAGTCAAGGATAAGGCCCAGGTTACGGACTTGTGAGACAGGAATGGTGGTGGTGCTGTCTGTAGTGATGGGAAAGTCAGGAGGAGTACAGGGTTTGGGTGGGAAGCTGTTTTGGGCATGTTGAGTGTGAGGTCATGGGAGGACATCCAAGCAGAGATGTCTTGAAGGCAGATAGAGATGCGAGACTGTAGCGAGGGAGAGAGATGGTGACTGGAGATGGAGATTTGATTCTCGTCTGAATAGAGTTGATAGTTGAAGCCATGGGAGCAAATGAGTTCTCCAAGGGGATGGGTGTAGGTGGAGAATAGAAGAGGACCCAGAACTGAACCTTGAGGGAAACCCACAGTAATGGGTGGGAGGTAGAGGAAAAGCCTGTGAAATAGACTGAAAATGAAAGGCCAGAAATTTGGTGGAGAACTAGGTTGATGCACATGGCCTTCTTTTTCTCCAAGAGAACCCTTATCTCTTCCAGTACTGCTTGGAATAGAATGGCCCCTCTTGTCCTTGCTGACCTTATTACCTGGAGAGCAGTGTTCCTCTACAAAGTAAGTCCCCCTCCCGCAGGGCACACGATGACCACTGTTGGACCTCCTTTTGGTCCCTTTAGGTCCAAAATTGACATCTTGTCTGTCCTCCTGGAGTGCCTTGGGCCCTTGAAGGGCCCACCCCAATTTCAAATATGTTTGACAATAAACTCACTTCTGAAGACCCAGGCCGGCAGAACTGGTTATCAGCCTGTGGTCTTGCCCATCCTCTCCAGGTGATCAAATCAGGACCTGGGTCTTACGTTTCAGGATCGTGCTCACAGAACCATGATTTGAGCCCAAATCTCCAGTGGACCCTCCCGCAGAATGGAAAAAGTAAACCATGGTTCCAGCAAGCAGGACTTCTATGCCAAATGGAGTAGCCAGCCGGCTGCCTGTCCCAGGACACAGTTCAGCACTATACCCCATCACTTCTCCCTGTCCTCAGGTTACTCCATCAAGGTAGCAGCCTTATCTGGTTTTCGCTAGTTGTGTCCCCTCAATCTCTCTTCTTAGGTGATCTCTCCCTTATCTCTCATTTGGTCTCTCTTGTCTCTTCTCCAGTCCTTCAAGGAAACAGTAAGCGCTCAATAAATGCTATTGAATGATTGAATGATAGGGTGGGTTCCTTTCCACACTGATTTGGTCTTCACGTAGGCAGAAGCAGTATGCTATAATGTACACACGAACCCTTTCAGCAGCGTGGCTCAGTGGAAAGAGCCTGGGCTTTGGAGTCAGAGGTCATGAGTTTGACTCCCAGCTCTGCCACTTGTCAACTGTGTGACTGTGGGCGAGTCACTTCACTTCTCTGTGCCTCAGTTACCTCATCTGTAAAATGGGGATTAAGATTATGAGCCTCACGTGGGACAACCTGATTAACCTGTATCTACCCCAGCGCTTAGAGCAGTGCTCGGCACATAGTAAGTGCTTAACAAATACCAACTTATTATTATTATTATCATTATTTCACTGTCAAAATTCACTCTCAGCAGCAGTATTCAATTAATGCTTATTATATGCAAAATACTGTGGGGGAAAGTTCATGAACGATATAGATATAGGAGCAGGGATGTCTCCAGTGATCATGGTTGAGTCAAGCTGTTGCCAGCATATGACTATTTCCCAACTGGAACAGGGGCCTGTGTGAGCCATGGTTGAGAGTGATGGGTAGTGATCTCCAAGATGGTGCACCCCAGAGATCAGGTTGATCACTTTGGGGTTTGGGTTCCAAATACTTCTGGCCCTTGGCTCCAGCTGCCATTCAGCACTGTTCTTCAAATGAATCTTTTGATTTCCAAATGCCCTGTCAGTTGATTATTTTGGCCACATTTGAGGCTAAGTCATTCGACCGAGGGTATTCCACATACTAAAGAAGAAGAAGAAGGAAATCACATTCCATGACAAATTCCTTATATTTGGTCATATTATCTGACTCATGCTCCATCTTAAAATTACTCACTACACTGTGTCTTGAAAACAAGACAAGTGAATCACACTTTTATCTTTGTGTGATCACTCTATCTCCTCAGCTTTTCCCTTGGATGAAAATGGCCATAGAGTCATTTTAGGAGGGGTCAGGCCTACAGCTATGTCAGCTGCACCCTAAGGCCCGCCGTTCTTTCCCATCCAGGAACAGGACAGAATTTGAATGTCGTATAAGCCCCCGAACTGCAATGGGATCATTCAGAGTACTTTCAGTCACCCTCCCAGCTCTTCATCCCCTTCCCTTGGTGTTCTAGGCAAATTTGTCCCTCAAACACCCAGCGACTCACAAACCCTCTACCCCAGCTACACAGAAATGTTAGAATGCTACTGGATTTGTCACACTTGAATCAACAGGATCTGTAACAAATGAATTAGTTAATGTGAAATGATTCCTCTATAAAAATGCCTGGACCTTTCCTTTCATACATTTCCCTTCCCTAGGATGCTTCTTCCCGGTAGGCATCATGCTTTCTGATCCGTGCCCTTCAGCCTTTCCACGGATCCCAGGTTGCAGGTCCACTCTCTCCTGATTTTCCAAGGCCCAGAAAAAAAAACCCCAGAGATGGGAGTCTCACTCCTCAGGGATCCTAACCTCTAGACCCCAGTGTCGAAATGCATTCACCTATAACTTTTACCCTCAGGATTGCTCAGTCCTTTCTCTAAATGAAAATGGTTGAGGGCTTGTGAGAAATTGTAGGCCCAAAGAAAACTACTGTCTGCTGGGAGAAAGACAATATTGCCTGTATTAATCACTAAATCAATCAATGGTATTGATTGAGCACTTACTATGTGCAGAGCACTGTTCTAAGTGCTTGTTAAGGGTCATTGCATCCTACGCATGTGCTGGAATTCTTTAAATTGACCATTAATTCTGTAGGTGTTAGGTAAGCAGTGGGCATAGTATGCTGAGAAGTTCAAAAGACTTTTGAAACCTGGGCTTGATCGAAATGGACTATAGAAACATGACTATTCCCTAACAATCTGACTGACATACTCAATTCATTTTGGATCCTTTGCAAGTCTTCTTTTCATTTCCAGGTACTAATTCTCATGTCTCTGGTCCATCCTGATTTCTCCAGTGGTCCTGCAGAAATGCATATCAGGAAGCGATGGCTGTTGATATGGCTCAGGAAATCTGTTTCCTCTCCCAGACCGAAGTAGGTATCCTGGGGAACTCTCTCCTCATCACACTCTAACTCTCTTTGTTCCTCCTGGGTTCCAAACCGAAGCCCACAGACCTGACCATCATCCACCTGGCCCTGGTCCACACTGTGATTCTCCTTACAAGATGTATCCTCATAGCAGCAGGGGTGTTAGGGCTGCAGCTTGTCCAGAATGATGCTGAGTGTAAGCTCTTGACCTTTGTTTACCACATCACCCGGACCTTCTCCATATGCACCACCTCCCTCCTGAGCATTGTCCAGGCTATCACTATCAGTCCTAGCACCTCCTATCTGTTCTGATCCCAAATGCCATCCGCCTAGTCTTAGCCATCTTGTGGATTCCCAACTCGCTGATAAGCACCAACCTTCTGTTCCAAATGTTCGCCTCTCCCAATACAACCAACACGGATATCAACTGTTATTTGGTGCCTATCAACACACTCATCCAGGGGCTGATTCTCACCATCATGGATCTCCAAGACATCCTCTTCCTGGGGCTCATGAGCTGCTGCAGTGGGTACATGGACCTTCTCCTGCACCGACACGGGCACCAAGTCCAACATCTTCACAGTCCCTGCCAAGCCCCCGAAACATCGCCAGAGAGATGAGCCACCCAGAGCCATTGTGCTGCTAGTGAGCTGACTACAGTGAGCTGTAGTCTTCTATTGTGGAGACCTTGTCTTTTCCCTGTTTCTAGGGACATCCATGAAGAATAATGCTGCCATCTTCAATGCATCCATGTTTATGACCAGTGAATATGCCACTATCAGCCCCTTTGTGTTGCTCACCTGTGACAGAAGAGTCATTAAGTTCCTAGATGATTTTCTGGGGAATAAGTCCCTCAAATCCTCTCAGACCACAGTGCTATCTGCCAGCCCTCTTTGATATGGAAATCCAAGTGGAGATCCTGTTTCACAAGCAATGAGCTCTTGGGGGAACAATATCACCATTAAACAAAGGATATTCCTAGACCCAATTGCTGCAGAAAATCAGGGCTTCACTTGCCGGGGGCAGGTGAAGGGTTATGGCACAGAGAATTTCTGTCCAGACATCCCTCCTCTGGAACCTTTCCCCATCTCATGGCCAAGATCCCTCTAATGGCTTTAGCAATGCTTTGCTGGATCTCTCTGGAACATTCTTGGGATCTGCCCTCCATTTCTCTTGATGGGGGGAAGCAGAGAAACTTGGTGGAAAGAGAACCTGTATGGAATTCAGAAGTCCTGGGTGCTAAACCCAGTTCTGCCACTTATCTGCTGTGTGATCTTGGGCAAGTCATATACTTCACTGTAGCTCCATTCCATCAATTGTAAAATGGAGATTCCAAACCTTTTCTCCTTCCTACTTGGATTGTGAGCCTAATGTGGGACAGCCATTATGCCCAAACTGATGATCCTGTATATACCCCAGTGCCTAGGACAGTGCTAGGCACATAGTAAGGGCTTAACAAAACTGACAGTTATTCATCATCTGATTAGGTTGCATCTGGTACATTATAAGTGCTTAACAACTATGAAAATATCATTATCACTGATTAAAAGTAGGAAGGTTCCCTCACAAAACCATAACAGTTGCATCCTGCAAATATCTTCCTTTCCCTTTTCTACAAAAACGTTCAGACCATCTTTCCCCACTCTTCAAGAACATCCAGTGGTTGCCCATCAACCTCTGCATCAAACAGAAACTCCTTACCCTTGGCTTTAAAGCATTCAGTGACCTTGCCCTCTCCTACCCTCCCTCACTGCTGTCTCACTATTATCCGGCCTGCACACTTGGCTCCCCTAATGGCACCCTATACACTTGACCTAGATTTCATCTGTTTCTCTGCCAAACTCTCACTTGTGTCTGGCCACTGGCCTGGAAAGCCCTCCCTTTTCAATATGGCAGAAAGTAACTCTCTCTACCTTCAAAGCTTTATTGAAGGCCCATCTCCTCCAAGAGGCCTTCCCTGTCTAAGCCCTCCTTCCCTCATCTCCCACTCCCTTCTGCATCACTGTTGGATTTAGATTTATTCTTTTTTTTGACCCCCTCCCTCAGAACCCAGCACTTATGTGCATATCTGCAATTCATTTATTTTATTAGTGACTGTCAGTCTCCCACCGTAGACTGTAAATTCACTGTGGGCAGAGAATATGGCTACCAATTCTGTTGTATTGTACTCTCCAAAGAGATAAGTACCGTGCTCTGCACATAGGAAGCTCTCAGTAACTTCAAACGATTGATAGTTTCACTGATTTTGAATTCAGTCTAGATTACTGCAAAACACCTGGACACCAAAGATAATAATAATAACTTAAAAACCTGCGGCATTTGTTAAGTGCTTAAGTGCTTACTGTGGAGGAGGTAAAGGGAAGACGGGGATTGAAGAGATACAATTGCAGCAACTTGCTAGTGTCTGGAAACAGCATCAGTTCCACGAGAGGGTATTATGTCACCAGGAGGAGGTGAGGGAACAATGAGGCTAGGGGGCATGGCAACTTGGCATGGTCTATGTGGTGGAAGGGGCTCACTGTTAACCTCATCACAGAGGAACTCAAGACCAAGGAAGACAAGTACAAGGAGCTGACATTAGGGGGCCAGAGAGAATCTGACTGAGGGTGTAGCACTTGGTATTGCCAAGGACTATGTCAAATACTGAGATAAATGCAAGATAATCACACCTGACACAGTCCCTGTCCCACATGGAGCTAACAGTCAAAGGGATATTAAAGGGATAGAGAGAACAGGAAGCTTACCTCCATTTTATAGTCCTTTTCCCCATTAAATCAAATGGGAATAGCAATGCAATCAAGAATTTACAAGTGTAGGTGTCTGCCGTGTGTCCTGAGTAATTCTCTTATTTTTTTACTACGCTCATTACTTTCATGGTGTTTAACCTACTGAGAGAGGAAATGAACAAGGTAAAGACATGTGACTGGGACAGGGAGGGACAGATGGACAGGCAGTAGACACCGAAAAATACCCTCTAAATGCTGAGCTCCTTATGCGCAGGGAATGTGTCTACCAACCTTATTTTACTGGACTCTTCCAAGCTCTAAGGACAGTCACGCCTTGCCTTTGCTGGGCAAGACAAGTTGAATGAAGAAAATACAGGAGACATGGAATCTCAGCTGACTCTGTTTTGCAGAGGAGAGAAAATTAGGTCCTCTCAGACCCAATTCAGGATGAATATGGGGAGAGCCAGCCTAGTGATCTTGGAGTGCTGGAATGAACTCAGCATTTCTAAGACTGAGCTCCTTATCTTCGCTCCCAAACCCTGTCCTTTCCCTGACATTCCCGTCACTGTGGATGACACTACCATCCTTCCTGTCTCACAAGCCCGCAGCCTTGGTGTCATCCTTGACTCAGCTCTCTCATTCACACCACACAATAATAATAATAATAATGTTGGTATTTGTTAAGCGCTTACTATGTGCCGAGCACTGTTCTAAGCGCTGGGGTAGACATAGGGGAATCAGGTTGTCCCACGTGGGGCTCACAGTCTTCATCCCCATTTTACAGATGAGGGAACTGAGGCCCAGAGAAGTTAAGTGACTCGCCCACAGTCACACAGCCGACAAGTGGCAGAGCTGGGATTCGAACTCATGAGCCCTGACTCCAAAGCCCGTGCTCTTTCCACTGAGCCACGCTGCTTCTCTGAGCCACGCTGCTTCTCTAACCAATCCATCCAACCAATCCATCACCAAGACCTACCAGTCTTGCCTTCACAACATCTCCAAGATCCGCCCTTTCTTCTCCATCCAAACCTCTACCTTGTTGAGATACCCTCTCGTCATGCCCTGACTGGATTGCTACATCAGCATCCTTTCTGATCTCCCAACCTCCTTTCTCTCCCCACTTCACTCTGCTACCCGGATTATCTTTCTGCAGAAATGCTGTGAGCCCCACGTGGGACAACCTGATTCCCCTATGTCTACCCCAGTGCTTAGAACAGTGCTCGGCACATAGTAAGCGCTTAACAAACACCAACATTATTATTATTATTAAATGCTCTGGGCATGTCACTCCCCTCCTCAAAAACGTCCAGTGGTTGCCAAGCAACCTTCTCAGCAAGCAGAAACTCCTCACTCTTGGCTTCAAAGTTCTCCATCCCCTTGCCCTACCTGACCTCCCTTCTCTCCTCCTACAGCCCACCCCGTTCACTCCACTCATCTGCCACCACTAACCTCCTCATGCTGCCTCGTTCTCGCCTGTCCCGCAGTCGACACCCGGCCCACATCCTACCACTGACCTGGAAAGCTCTCTCTCCTCACATACGCCAAATTAACTCTCTTCCTCTCTTCAAAGTACTGAGAGCTCACCTCCTCCAGGAAGCCTTCCCAGGATGAGCCCTTCCTTTCCATCTGCTCCTCCTCCCCTCCCTCTGCTCTACCCCCTTCCCATTCCCACAGCACTTGTGCATATTTGTATATATCATTTATTACTCGATTTATGTTATGAATGATGTGTATATTTCTATGATTCTATCCATCTATTTTGATGGTATTGATGCCTGACTACTTGTTTTGTTTTGCTGCCTCTCTCCCCCTTTTAGACTGTGAGCCCCTTGTTGGACAGGGATTGTCTCTATCTGTTGCCAAAATGGACATTCCCAGGACTTAGTACAGTGGTCTGCACACAGTAAGTGATCAGTAAATACGATTGAATGAGTGAGTGAATGAATAAAGATACTATGGTTAGACGGCTTTGGTATTTGTGATCACTAATTGACTCAAAGAAATAGCATTTATTAAGTGCTTTCTCTGTGCCAGGCACTGTACTAAGCAGAGGGGTAGATATAAAATCATCCAGATGGACAGAATCCATGTAACCCATGGGGTTTACAGCTCTAACCCCTATTTTACAGCTGAGAAAGCTGAGGTTCAGAGGAGTTAAGTGAATTGCCCAAGGTCACTCAGCAGACAGGAGGAAGAGTTATGATTAGAATCCAGGACCTCTATTCCCAGGCCTGGGATCTTTCCACTAGGCCACACTGCTTCCCGAAGTTGATGTTGAGTATGGTTCAGACACTATACTAACAGAACTGCTCAAGGAGTCCGGTGAGTCGCTTATGGAAGGACCATGCACCATGACCATACAGAAGTTTGGACTCAGCTACCCTTCTGTGGATCTTCAGTTGGGCTGGAAATGTATTGCTTCATGCTGTTCTACCTCATTATCTCTCAAAGAAATAAAAATATATCCTTTCTCTTTCTAAATCTCTACACCCCTCCCCCCCACCCCCCACATATCCATGTATCTCTCTTCAATAGGAATATACTGTTAGATGTATCTTTATATACATGTTCACATATCTCTATCCCTTTGAGATATTTATAGGTAAGTGTAAATTAATGAGTGCATTTACAATGTCAGTATAATATGCATGTATATCTGTGTGGTGAGGAAATAGAGAATCAGTGTCTCAGATCTGCTGTGCTAACTGATTGCAAGTTCCACACTCAGTTAATCAACTCATCAGTGGCACTTACTGAATGCTAAATATATGTAAAGCAGAGTTGCCTTGTGGAAAGATCCCAGACGTGGGAGTCAAAGGACCCTGGATTCTAATCCTGGTCCCATTTTCCTGCTCTGTGACCTTGGGCAAATCACTTAACTTCTATACATCTCAATTTCCACATCTTTAAAATGAGGATTCAATAGCTGTCTTTCCTCCCACTTAAAATGCAAGCCCCATGAGGGTTATTCGCTGTGTCTGATCTTCTATCTACCCCATCACTAATGCAGTGCCTGCACTTAGAAAGAGCATACAGATGTCAAGGTAATTATCTTAACTTATATTATATCATGTTATAAATATGATGTTCATTATCATTATGATTTAGTTCAGAAAGCCAGAAGAGTTGTGGCCCAGCTGAATCTGACTGATTGCTATGATGCACCGACACAGGTGGTTTCTGAACATTAGGGACTCGCCAACTCCTGCTCATTCTTGACAGTGTCAGGATCCTGCTAGTGAAAAGAAAATCACTGGCCTGGAGGGAGATGAGCACATGAAACCCTTCCCTATAAACATCCACCTGGTCACCACACTGGGCCGAGAGAAGCACCGTTCTGGAATCAAATGGCAGCGGTGAGTTTCTCCTTCTTCCTGACTCTATGGTAAGGAAAGGAGAGGAGATCATCCTTTTTTGTGAGCCAAAAGGATCAAGTAGATGTGGACCAGGAGAGGGCTGGTCAACAAAATCATGACTGTTAGAAGTGGCCATTCCCCCTAACGCTGACAACGACACCACCCTGACACCCTCTCCAGACCAAGGCAGATTTCCCATCCTTCCTTGGTCCCTCTACCCTCTAGCAGATTGGCTAGCTGTACTGAGAGAGCTGCCTGCTTCTGACTGTATCCTCAATCACTTTCTCCATCATTTTCCTGCCTCCCCACTGTATGTCCAGATCAGACTTCTCCCTCCCAGATTTTGGGACCTCTCAGCAGAGAGCCAGCTCTGTACCCAGGACACCCATGCCCCCAAGATTTTCAGAAGGTCTCTCCATTTTGTGATTAAAATAAATGCTTTTTCACTTCTCCCAGTCCCTCAGCTGGTCCCAGAGCCACAGGGCCACCTCTGCTGGGGCTGGCCACAGGCTGGGCAGGTGAACAGGTTGGCTTTTAGGGCCACTAGCCTGAGTCTTTTCCTGAAATGAAGAGATTACTGCTGACTTTCTCTCTTTTCTCTTGACCCCTGATTCAAAGGCAAACTCTGTCCCTCAAACACTAACACAGACATGGATTCACCAACACACACACACACACACACACATATACACACACACAAATGACACCAACATACACAGGCACACACACAAATATATTCTTAGCACTCTGGCAAGACAATTACATTCTCATTTCACCTCCCACCAGAAACAATCTAGTCCCTCAACAGTTCACAGGATTAAATCTCCATAGAAATTATTTAATTCTTTATATTCTTAACACTTGCGTTTAGGCTTTGAATAGATTCAAACAGTCATTCAGGCTGCTGTTTTATCTTAATCCATGCCTCCCTCTTTCCTTCTCCATTTACCCTGGGCTCCAGCAGGCATAGGATATCTATACTAATTTTCCTTGAATCCAGGTCCTTCCAAGTCCTCGCTGCCTACATTTTCTCTTGAATCCTCAGTATCAGCTTTAAACGACTCTGATTCCTTCCGTAGATCCGCTCTTGCATATCATAGCATCCTAGGGGCACGATGTCATCTCCCTAAAAAAGACCTCTATATCTATACTTTTCATTGAACTTAAATTGGGTTCATTTAACTTTAACAAATTGTTGGCAATCTGCTCTTACCACACCTGATCATCTGGCTCTGTTCATCATCTTCTACCTCTCTGGCTTTATTTCCAGATTTGCCGAAAGGCTTGTCCTGACTACTGGTGACACTTCAACTCCTTAAAGAGTGATTTCACAAATTAATACTGCCATGTGGTAGGCAGACCAAATACTGGATGTGAGTATTCTTTTTATCCTTTCAATAATTTGTGTAAAACGTAATTATATTCACTCCTGAACTTTACCAGGAACCACATGACTAATTCAAAGACAGAATTTACTTTGTGACTGAACTCTCTTTTTGTTCTTTGATCTTGTATGGGTGCAGTCTTGCTTTGTTATATAACTTTATTCAGTCTAGATTGACACTTATGAGTTTACTTACTTCTTGGACCATCTTTAAGCTTTCACAAAATGCTCTTCAAAACGTGTTTCTTATATAAACTGGAAGTCTGTGTGGCTTGTTTTCCTAGTATGTCCTGGGATCTTGTGACTGAGCACATGGTGAGACAGAAACCTTTCTGAGATCAGTTCTCTCTCTTCTTGTAAGTCAGTACAGTCTGGTTTAGTGGAAAGAGCCCGGGCTTGGGAGTCAGAAGATGTGGGTTCTAATCCTGGCACTGCCACTTTGTCAGCTGTGCGACCTTAGGCAAGGCACTTAACTTGTCTGAGCCTCAGTTGTCTCATCCATAAAATGGGAATTAAGTCTGTGAGCCCCATGTGGGACATGCCGATTAGCTTCTATCTACTCCACTGCATAGAATAGTGCTTGGAACATACTAAATGCTTAACAAATACCATGATTAATTATTAGTCCCAGTAGACAGAAAATGGCATCCAGTGATTCATGCCAATTTGGGATGAAATAAAAACAAATAATGTCCTTGTGGTTTGGAAGGCCTCATCTTTCTTCAGATGATGTCACTGCCTGTTTTTCCTGGACCAGTTGATCTGCCAGAGGACGCCCCTTATCTTGATGTTTTCATAACCCAGCTCAGGCCTAAGGCCTCTCCAGTGATCAAAACCAGTGTCCCATTTCATCAGTGATGTCCTGAAAAATCCTTGGAAGGGTCAATCCTAACCAAAGGATTGCCAGGTAGAAAAACACCCAGTAGAGTCAGGTAGTCAGACACAGTTGGTAAAATCTGAAACAATTCTTTTCTGATCATACTCCATAGAACAAAATGACCCTTCAACTGTGAATGCCTAAATCCTAGGAATCCAAGTCCTAAAACTTCCCTGAGTCCCTTCAGAAGAAAACACAATTTACGTTTCAACAGAAATCCAGAATTTTTCTTTGCCATTCATTTTTCTTTGAGGTGCTTGGCAATTAAGCACCCCACCATGTTATGCTGCACCCTTTTCCCAAAGAAATTATTCTAAGATTAACTCTTAAGAGACAATTTAATGTTTAAGTTTTTATTGTAAACTCACCGTGGGCAAGGAACACGTGTACCAACTTTATTCTATTCTACTCTTCCAAGCACTTCCAAGAACCCTGATATGCATATAGCGTCTTGTATTATGGCGTCCAGTCATCTGGACCCATAGCGACACCAGAGACACACCTCTCCCAGAACGTGCCACTCTACATGTGCAATTCTGAGAGGCGTATCCATAGCCAAATTAAGTATGGGTAGCGGGCTTAAGAACGATTTGCGAGAAAGGGGTGGGAGCAGAGGCTCATGCAGGTCCGCCCAGAACGGCAATGCAAATGGCACTGGAGAAAGGCAGGAGATTGGGGGAGGACACAGGGAGTTGGGACGCATACCCCGTGATACAGGATGGGGATGGGCAACGGGCTTTCCAGCCGATAGCATGGATTAAACTAAAGGAACTAAAATCGGCCTGCTCCTCTTACGGGCTGGACTCCCCCTATGTGCAGCAATTGCTCGAAAATCTGACCTTAGAATCGGTCGTCACGCCAAATGACTGGAAATCTCTGGCTCGAGGTTGTTTAGACACGGGTCGATCTATAATCTGGATGTCAGAATACACAGCTGCGGCAAAGGATATGGTAAAATGGCGCAGGTTTCATAACCCCGCCGAGGACTTCTCAATATTAGCAGGAACGGGACAGTATGAGACCACCAAAGCTCAATTATTGTACAACCCCCGGACATACGTACTAGTGGGACAATTAGCCTTGACAGCCTGGAGCGAGGTCCCCCAGAAAGGGGACCGGCGCTTGCCCATGACACAGATCAAGCAGGGATCTGGAGAACCTATACATGACTTTGTCTCCAGAATGCAACAAGCAGTATTGAGGTCTATAGGCGACAATGCCGGAGCGGAGATAGTCCTGAAACAGATGGTCAGGGAAAATGCTAACCCTGCTTGTAAAAAGGCGATGTTGGGCCTCCCAAAAGATGCGACCTTGGAAGATATTCTTAGTCGGTGTGAGGGAATGGGGGGCGAGGAGCATAAAGCACAGGTGCTAGTGGGGGCCATAGTGAAGGGGTTACGTGGAGGAATGTCTGAGCAGAGGAAGTGCTTCTGCTATGGTAAACAGGGACACTTAAAGGCACAATGCCGTGTGGGAGGATCCTCGAGTGTTGGGGCCCGAGAAGTGGGCGCCCCAACCTGTTTTGAGTGCGGGAAACCAGAGCACTTTGCGAAACAGTGTCGGCAGAAAAGGCACAGACAACAGTCAGGAAACTGGCGGGGGGGCCCTGCGTGGGCCCCGCACGCCTACCCAGTGACGCAGTCAGAACCAAAGGACTCGTTACTCCAGGCATATTGGGAGTTCCAGACTCAGGAACCCCTTGGGCAGCTGTCTGGTGCATGG
The DNA here is from genome assembly GCF_004115215.2 of Ornithorhynchus anatinus. Lineage (NCBI taxonomy): Eukaryota > Metazoa > Chordata > Mammalia > Monotremata > Ornithorhynchidae > Ornithorhynchus > Ornithorhynchus anatinus. The sequence goes on from NC_041735.1 coordinate 33,361,697, forward strand.
ACAATGTTAAAATAAACCCAGGGGACACTGTGGCCCTCCCCGTTTGGCCATTGCCACGGGACATGATTGTCACCAGCCTCGAGTCCCAAGTATCAGGGGTGGTGCACACCACCCCAGTGGGGGGAGGCTCGAGCCAAGTCCCCCTAACAAATCCTTACCCATACCCTATATTCAGTGAAAGATCGAGACCCATAGCAAAGGCCACGCCGCTAGAAGCGGGACTCCCGGACATAAACCTCCTGCAGACCATAACCTTAGCCAAACCTTGGAAGATGGTGATTGTTGAAGGGATTCCTTTTCGAGGGATTCTCAACACCGGCGCTGACCGCTCGGTGGTCACCCTCCGCGATTGGCCAGCCGCGTGGCCGACGACAGAGGGACAAATTGGCATAAAAGGGATAGGTGGAACACAAACTGCCTGTGAGACTGACAGACCCCCTAACCTGGAAATGTGAGAGAAAACAAGGACAATTTGTGCCCATTGTGGTCCAAGACATGGGAACAAACTTGTGGGGGAGAGATGTTATGCAGGGTATGGGGCTAAAATTGACTGATCTGGCTGAAAAATTTGGATAGGGGCCATTGGGGTGCGGTGCCTGGAGACACCTGCGATGGTCTGGAAGTCTTCCGAGCCTGTGTGAGTGGACCAGTGGCCCCTCACCTTAGAAAAGCTTCTGGCTCTCACGGAGATAATAGAGGAGCAGTTGAAAGCAGGGCACTTGGAGATCTCATTTAGCCCCAATAATTCTCCCGTGTTTGTGATAAAGAAGAAAAACACTGGGAAATACCACATGCTTATGGACTTGCGAAAGATTAATGCCCTTATACAGCCTAAGGGGCCTCTTCAGGCGGGTTTGCCCTCCCCAAATATGATCCCAAAGGGGCAGTCTATCAGGATCCTTGATATTCGTGATTGCTTTTACAGTATCCCACTGCACGAGTAGGACTGACCCCTATTTGCCTTTACGGTATTGTCCATTAATTTAGCTGCACCCGCTAAGAGATACCAATGGAAGGTCCTGCCCCAGGGCATGGTAAACAGCCCGACACTTTGTCAATGGTACATCAGGAAGATACTGGAGGATATCCGATCACAGTACCCCGACGCTACCATGTTACACTATATGGATGATATCCTTTTGAGCCACCCGTCTCCGGGTCAGCTTCACTCCCTAAAGGTCGCGGTGGTCGAGCACCTCAAGCACTACGGCTTGGTGGTGGCCCCTGAGAAGGTCCAAGACACAGAACCATTCTTGTATTTGGGATTCTCCCTCCTGGGTGATCGAGTAACACAACAGACACCTCAGATCGAGTTCGATAGATATGCCACTTTGAATGACATGCAGCGCTTGGTGGGTCAGATCCAATGGCTCAGAGCTAGATTGCCTGTTCCTTCGGGCTTGATGGAGCCCTTGTATGATCTCTTAAAAGGGGACCCAAACCTCCGGTCATCCAGGGAATGGACGACCGCCGCCAAGGACGCAGTCCAAACAATTCTCCAGTTAGCTACCCGAGGCTCCACTGACTGGGTGGTTCCGGCGGTGCAGTTGGAAGTAACTGTCTTTAGAGACCATGGACTGTTTGCCGCCATCCACCAAGGCAATCGGCTGCTCGAGTGGAGCTACTCCGGTCGCACGTGCCGAGCTGCCTCGGTGGTGCTGGAGCGGGAGGAGGTGATTCTTGGACGTTTCTGCCTGACCCTAATACGGCGGGTTCGAGTGCTGGCGGGGAGCACTCCGATTATCTATTTGGGTATATCCCAGGGGGAGGTTGACACCCTAGCACAAGAAGATCTCACCTGGGTGACAATCACGCAGATGGCTCATGTCGAGGAGAGGCCACCCTCTTGGTGGGTCCCCTCCTCCGGCATGCCTGGCTGTCGCACGCACGCGTGGTTCAGACTGAACCAGTAGTGGGCGACAATATTTTCACAGATGCAACCAAAGATAGGAGAGCCGTGGTGTGTAACCAGACCTCGGGTGCCTTGACCGTGCTCTCTACCCTGCATGAGTCCACGCAGAGGAACGAGCTTTACACCATCAACTGGGCGTTGGAAAAATATTCCCAGCCTATTAACGTTATTTCTGACAGTTTATATATGCTGTTAGCCTTGTCAACAGGTTGGAGACGTCGATCCTCTTTTACCGCCGCTCAAAAATCAGGGAACAGCTGTGTTACTTGCAATGCAGGCTGCTCACCCGGACAAGTCCTGAATAAGTTATGCACGCCTGGTCTCATACCGACGGCCGTGGGCCAGTGTTTGAGGGTAACCGAGTGGTGGACGCCAGCCTCTATCAGGTACTAGCGGAGGGATCCTTCCCGGACTCAGTGCGGAAGGCGCATGCCCTTTGTCACCTCCCCGCTGTTTCCCTCCGCCGCCTGTACGGTTTGACGAAAGCGGAAGGCCGGGGCATCGTACGCCGTTGCACCCAGTGCCTCCCATTCCTTCCACTCCCACCCGGCCAGAGCAGAGTGAATCTGCACGGTTTGGTCCCGAATGACATCTGGCAGATGGATGTCACATTGGGGCATGAGTGCGTCCATGTCTCTGTGGACACTCAGTCCGGATTCCTGATGGCTACAAAGCAGCCAGGTGAGGCAGCTCGGCACGTGCAAAGCCAGCTGTACCACTGCTTTTCCAGTAGCGGAGTGCCGAGGGAGATCAAGACAGACAATGGTCCAGCGTACACGTCGCAGACCATGGCCAAGTTTTTCACGACCTTTGGCATTAAACATGTCACCGGCATTGCCTATAACCCTAATGGTCAAGCCATCGTGGAGTGCGCCAACCAGACGCTCAGGACCCTCTTGACCAAACAAGGGGTGGGACGGCGGGTGGGCCAGAGGCAGCTGGACATGGCAATATATACCCATAATTTTCTGGGTGTGGACCGAGTCTCTGGCCTCACCCCGGCCATGCGGCATCTGTGCATCGCGGATAAGTCGGGGTTGCCCTCGTGCTGGACGCAAACAGATGACGTGGCTAAACAGGCTATGTGGAAGGACGCCCAAAGTGGGTGGCAGGGGCCACATCGAGTTCTTATCCGTGGTCGAGGATATGCTTGTGTCTCTACAGGAGAGGGGCCAGTCTGGGTCCCAAGCCGAAACCTCTGGGTCCTCGAGGGGGCGACTGATGATGCTGACGGCAGTGACCCAGCCTCGGCGACCTCGGCCCCCTCGGAGGGCGGTGCACTCGATGCTACAACTTCTGCTGCTGCTTTCACTGGGCAGCGGTGTCGGAGCAGTGCCCAACCCAGCAGGAGGCCACCAAGTCAGTTCAGGCCTGGTTGACTCCGCGTTGCTGGCGCAGGAGGAGGCGAGCGGAGAATGGTGATGGGCGCTAGTACCGCACCCTCCGGTGGTGCGGCTGGTCTCATGGCGGGAGGACTCACCAGACCTGATCCTGTGTGGTAATATGTCCAAACTGACAGGCCAACCATGGGACACTTGTCAGGACCATGGAGGGGAGGTGGTTGCGTTGCAGAACTTTACCCTCCGGGGCCTGGGTTTGCCTATTTGCTTTTATGACGCATCCCGGAATGTCTGCATCAATACGACGGTACTGCTTGGCCCTCCGCAGCTGGATGGTCATGCAGACAGTTACCATTCCCCGGGGCGAGGGGCATCCCACTCACTGGAACCTCACCATGATGGGCTTACACGGGGGGCTTCGGTGTACATGGCCTCGCCTTATGTTGCCGATCACTCCGAGGGGAAATTTGGGCCAATTCGTAACTCCTCCCTTATCTCCTCCCTTTTCCACCCCCTGAGGTGCTACGCTGAGGGCCATGTGGGGGTGTGGGTTCCACTGACCCGATGCTCTACGAGCATCTTCCGATGTGTAGTCTTGCGGGACAATATCACCACCCTTATTACTTGGGACAATCCCATTCGTAACCACTCCTATAGCGAGGCCGCCGCCCCGGTCTTGTTTGCATCTCCGTCCGGTACCCAACATCCCGGCCTCTGGAAGGCCTTCGCTACCTTGCGGACCATGAACGTGACGGTTCGTTCGTGTCCGTGCAAGGGGACCTGTCAGGATTACCCGTATCGGGTGTGGCAGGCAGTCTTCCGAGAGGGCCTTAACGTCACCCTGGAATCCACGCCGGAGAACTGTACTGATTACCGATACCATTTCACGGGCCGTATCTCGGTCCCATCCCCTTATGCTTTTTTGCATTGTCGGCTTGGCTTGAACCACTCGGTCGAGGTGAGTGCCACGCATGCCTCTGACTCCGATTATGCTCTCTTTGCCTCGGATTGTGACCTCACGAATGATTCCCCCGGTCAGGGACATGGGCAAGGGATAGTCACGTTTCTGGTCCGGCAGCCCGGATACCTCCTGGTTCCGGTCCGCTCAGCACATCCGTGGTTCTCTTCCCTGTCCGGGTGCAACTGGTATTACGTGTCGCAATGGATAAAGCGACCGAGGCGGGAATTGTTTGATGCTGTTTTGGGTATTGCCAGCCTGGCTTTCTCTGCCTTTCAGGAGTGGCAGATCCAAATCTTGTTTGGCGGGATGGGGTATCTCGGCTCACAGCTTCAGGCTTTTATGCATAGCACTCATCAGGCCTTAGCGGCACAGCAGCGGCTTGATGTCTCACTTCAGCAAGAAGTAGTTGGCTTGGAATGCATCCTCGAATTGCTTGGGGATGAAGTCCGCCTCCTGTCTTTGACACAGGAAGTTCAATGCGATTACCGTTACCGGCATGTATGGGTTCTTTTCCTCGTTTGTAACGCGACTAACTCCTCTTTCCCGGGCGACTGGATCTCCGTCAAGGGTCACTTGGAGGGGCTCTTCTTGGCGGCGAACGTTTCTTCCGAGCTGCAGGAGTTGCGGCTTCTGGTCGATGAATTGCGCGCTCGGGAGTTGAACTTCACCTTGTCCGGCCTGGCCGAGGACCCTGTTGCCGCGCTCACCAGCTGGCTGTCTCAACTGGCGCCGGGGGGCTTGCCCCCTTGGCTGTGGCATGTGGTGACTGCTGCTGGTTTGTTCCTGCTTTGCCTTCTATGCCTCCCATGCCTCATTCGCCTTATTCTTTAGTTTCTGCGCCGTGCGGTCCGGGACGTGGAGACCGAATTGTTCGCTCTTTGCATGTGATGGCCCTGTGCGGTCCCCGCATAAGGGAAAGGGGGAGACCTGGGGGGTCACGGGAGCACGGGGAATGGCAAGCGGCCGAACCAAGAAGTGAGTACCTAGCAAATAGGTCCAGGCTGAGAAAAACAAGTCAGCCTTGGGAGGCCCCCAGGGGTATGCAGTCCCGCATGGCATCCGAGGTCAGAGATGTTCCCACGGTATCCGAAGTCAGAGATGTTTTCATCTGGTCTCCCTCTGATAAGGAAGTCGGGGCGCAAGTGTATGCCAAATAAACTGGGACGTGTTCTCCTCGCTTATTGGTGAATGCTGGTTGCCATGCCACGTGACCCGCTTGGCAGATAAAAAAGGAATGCGAGGAGACAGCGGGGGCCGCCCCCGCCGCTTTCGGCGCAATGTAACGGGAACTAATAAAGCGGCTTCAAGTTTGGTGCCTCTGGCTGACTCTTCCTTGGGAGAACGTGCAGGACATGTCCGGAGACGCCCGAAGACCTGAGATGGTAAGACCCTAGCGTTGCGGGAAGCGGAACGCAACGTGCCACCCTTCGGGTTGTCTTCTCAAATGAATGGTAAAACCAATCGATCCATCCATCAATGGTATTCATTGAGTGTTTATTTAGTGGAGGGAACTGTACTAAATAATTGGGAGAGGAGAATGCAAAAGTCTAATTTGAGAGAATGAATACTGCCCCAGGGTCCAGAGCTCTGTGGACTGCTGATAAATCAAGGGTCCATGTCCACATATCCACACAGACACTTCCTGGTGGTATAGTTTTGGCCGAGGTTAATTTGATAACGTTACTGAAGTGCTTACTGTGGGCCAGACACTGTACTAAGTGCAGGAATAGATACAAGGTAATTAGGCTGGACACAGTCCATGTCCCACGTGGGCCTCACAGTCTCAAACCCCACTTTACACATAAGGTAACTTAGGCACAGAAAACTGAAGTGACTTTCCAAGGGTCACACAGCCAACAAGTGGTGGAGCTGGGATTGGAACCCACGTCCTTGGACTCCCAAGCCTGCGCTTCTTCCACTTGGCCTCACTGCTTTTCTCCTTATGGTTCGTCCCTAGGTTGGGGCAATCACCATACGGGTTCACAGACGTGGGATCATTCTGTGCCCTCAGCAGCTCTGGGTACAATGTCCCCTATTTTTCTGAGGACACCAAGGGACAAACAAGTTGAGCTAAGTTCTCTTAGAGGCCTCCCAACTTCTTCATTATGCCTTTCAATTGCCCCTTATCTCCTTTGTCTGTTCCAATAACTGTGGTGATGTCAGCTCCACGGCCATGTTCAGCTGAGTCATGACTGCCTGCTGGGCCTACTTAATCTCCTGGAGGCTCTATCCTCTTCATTTAAGGCTGTGATGTCAGTCAATCATATTTATTGAACATTTGTGTGCAGAACACTATACTAAACACTTGGGAGAGAACAATAGAACACTATGCCAGACACATTCCCTGCCCACAGTGAGCTTAGAGAGAAGAGGCAGAGACACACATCAATATAAATGAATGAATTACTTATGCATACTTGAGTGCTGTGGGGCTGGGGGGTGGGGGCGATGAATGAAGGGAGAAAGTCAGGGCAAGCAGAAGGGAGAGGAAGAAGAAGAAAGAAGGGCTTAGTCAGGGAAGACCTCTTGGAGGAGATGTGCCTTTGATAAAGCCTTGAATTAGGGGGAGTGTAATTGTCTGCTACACTGGAGGATGCAGAGGATTCCAGGACAGAGGAAGGACATGGGGAGAGGTCTGTGGCAGGATAGACGAGAATCAGGTACAGTGAGAGAGTTAGCATTAGAGCAGGGGAGTATGTGGGCTGGATTGAACTAGGAGTGCAGCCTGGGGCAGCAGGAGAGGGGCAAGGTGATTGAGTGCTTCAAAGCCATTGGTGAGGAGTTTCTGCTTGGTGTGGAGGAGTAAAGAAATATCCTGAACTTTTCTGTAGAAAAATGATCTGGTCAGCAGAGTCAAGTATGGACTGGAAAGGGGAGAGACTAGAGGCCGGGAGGTCAGCAAAGAGACTGATGCAGTAATCAAGGCAGGATAGGATAAGTGGTTGTGGTACATGGTAGCAGCTTAGGTGGAGGCAAAAGAAAGATTTTAGCGGTGTCGTGAAGGTGGAACTGACAGAACATCGTGGTGGATGGAATATGTGGGTTAAATGAGAGGGAGGAGTCAAGGAAAGGGCCATGGTTACGGGCTTGTGAGACAAGAATGGTGGTGGTGCTGTCTATGGTGATGGGAAAGTCAGGAGGAGGACAGGGTTTAGGTGAGGAGATGAGGAGGTCTGTTTTGGGCATGTCGAGTGTGAGGATATCCAAGTAGAGATATCTTGAAGTCAGGTAGAGAAGTGTGACTGCAGAGGGAGAGAGATGGTAACCGAAGATGGAAATTTGAGTATCATCTGCATGGAGTTGGTAGTTGAAGCCACGGGAGCAAATGAGTTCTCCAAGGGAATAGGTGGAGGAGTATAGAAGGGGACCCAGAACTGAACCCTGAGGGAAACCCACAGTCAGGGGGTGGGAAGGAGAGGAGAAGCCCATGAAAGAGACTGAGAATGAGCGGTCAGGAAGATGGAGGAGAACTAGGTTCATGTGCATGGCCTCCTTGTCCTCCAAGAGGACTCATCTCTTCCATTAATGCTTGAAATAGAATGGCCTCTTTTTGTCCTTGCTGACCTTAATAACTGGAGAGCAAACCTCCTCTACTCAGTGAGTAAATGTCCCCCACGGTGCACCCCACAACCACTGTTAGCCTCTCTTTGGGAGTCCCTATGCATACTAGATTGACATCTTGTCTGACCTTCTGGGGTGCCTTGAGTTCTTGAAGGGCCCACACCAAGTCCGAATTCCACGGAGGACCGACGCCTGCAGGGCTGGTGGTCAGCCTGTAGTCTTGCTCATCTTCACCAGGTAATCAGTTCAGGATCATGCTCAGAGAGCCATAATTTAAGCCCAAATCTCCAGTGGACCCTCCCATAGAACAGGAAGAGGAGTCCGTGGTTCCAGCAAGCAGGACTTTATTGCCTAATGGAGTAGCTCAGCAGGCTGCCTGTTCCAGGACAGAGTTCAGCACTATACCCCATCACTTCTCTCTGGCAACAGGTGACTCCATAAAGGTATCAGCCTTATCTGGATTTGGTTAGTTGTGTCTACTCAATCTCTCTTCCTAGTTTACTTCTCCCTTGTCTCTCATCTGGTCTCTCTTCTCTCTTCTCCAGTCCTTCCAGGACACAGTATGCACTCAATGAATATGACCGAATGATGGAATGATTGGGTGGGTTCCTTTTCACACTGATTTGGTCTTCAGGTAAGCAGAAGGAGTATGCTATAAAATACACAAGAGTCCCTTCACTGTCAACATTTCACTCTCATCAGCATTATTCACTGAATGTTTATTATGTGCAAAATAGCATGCTAAATGCTGGGGGGAAAAGACATGAGCGATATAGACATAGAGGCAGGGCAGTCTCCGGTGATCATGGATGATTCAAGCTGTGCTCACTGGATGACTACTCCCCAACTAGAACAGGGACCTGTGCAAACCATGCTTGAGAGTTGGGAGTAAATTGTCTCCAAGATGTTGGTTCCCAGAGATCAGGTTGATCATTGTGGGGGTTTGGCTCAAAATACCCCTGGCCCATGATTGCACCTGCCATACAGCACTGCTCTTCAAATGAATCTTTTGATTTCCAAATGACCTGTCAGTTGATTATTTTATCCACATTGGAGACTACGTTATTTGACATTATTCCTTACTCTAGCCTTCAAGGCAAGGTGGATCGTCATGGCAACAGGGATGTTGGGAAAGCAGCTTGTCCAGAATGATGCTGAGTGTAAGCTCTTCGCCTATGTCTACCACATCACACGGGCCCTCTCCATCTGCACTGCCTCCCGCCTGAGCGTGGTCCAGGCCATCACCATCAGTCCTAGCACCTCCTGTCTGTTCCAGCTCAAGATTCAGATCCCAAATACCATCTGCCCAGTCTTAGCCATCTTGTGGATTCCCAACTCGCTGATAAGCACCAATCTTCTGTTCCAAATGTTTGCCTCTTCTAATACAACCAACACGAATACCAACTGTTATTTGGTGCCTATAAACACACTCCTCCAGGGGCTGATTCTCACCCTCATGGCTCTTTGCGACATCCTCTTCCTGGGGCTCATGAGCTGCTGCAGTGGGTACATGGTCCTTCTCCTACACCGACACGGGCACCAGGTCCAGCATCTTCACAGCCCCAGCCAAGCCCCCAAAACCTCGCCAGAGAGACGAGCCACCCAGACCATTGTGCTGCTGGTGAGCTGCTTTGTAGTCGTCTACTGAGGAGACCTTGTCTTTTCCCTGTTTCTGGGGACATCCCTGAAGAAGAATGCTGCCCTCCTGAATGCAGCTATATTTGTGGCCAGTGGATATGCCACTATCAGCCCCTTTGTGTTGCTCACCTGTGACAGAAGTGTCATTAAGTTCCTAGCTGATTTTCTGGGGAATAGAACCCTCAAATCCTCGCAGATCACAGTGATGTCTGCCAGCCCTCTTTGATATGGAAATCCAAGTGGAGTCAAGCAGTGCACTCTGCCTAGGTCTCATCTATCTCTGTGCCAGTCTCTCCATCTTGTCCTGACACTGGCCTGGAAAGCCCTCCCTTTTTGATCTGACAGATAGTTACTCTCTCCATCTTCAAAGCTTTATTAAAGGCCCATCTCCTCCAAGAAGCCTTCCCTGTCTAAGCCCGGCTTTCTTCTTCTCCCACTGCCTTCTGCATCACCCATTGAATTTAGATTTCCTTTTTATTGACCCCTCCTTCAAAACACTGCACTTATGTACATACCTGCAATTTATATATTTATATTAGTGACTGTCGTTCTCCCCCTGTACACTGTAAGCTCATCGTGGGCAGGGATCGTGTTTACCAACTCCGTTGTTTCATACTCTCCAAAGAGCTTAGTACAGTGCTCTGCACATAGGAAGCTCTCAATCAATTCAAATGACTGATTGTTTCACTGATTTTGAATTCAGACTGGATTACTGCAGAACAACCAGACACCAAAGAAAATAAAAATTTTAAAAAACTGTAGCATTTGTTGTGCTTAATATGGAGGAGGTGGAGAGAACAGGGGGATTGAGGAGAAGCAATTGCAGCTACTTGCGGGTGCCTCGTAGCAGCATCAGTTCCACAGGGAGGCCCCATGTCACCAGGAGGAGTTGGGGAAAGGAGGATGCTGGGCAGCATGGTGACTTGGCATGGCCTATGTGGTGGAAGTGCCTGAGATAAATGCAAGATAATCACATCCGACACAGTCTCAGTCCCACATGGTGATCCCAGTTTAAGGGATAGAGAGAATAGGAAGCTCACCCCCATTTTATAGTCCTTTTCCCCATTAAATCAAATAGGCATAGCATTTCAACCAAGAATTTAATAGGCTTAGGTGTCTGCCGGTGTGTCCAGAGTAATTCCTGAATTTTTGTACTTCCCCTGCTACCATCACGGTGTTTAACTTAGTGAGAGAATAAACAATGTAAAGCCGTGATTGGAACAGCAAGGGCCAGATGGACAGGCAGTAGACACCAAAAAATGCCCTCTAGACTGTGAGCTCCTGAGGCGCAGGAAATGTGTCTTCTAACCTTATTGTACTGGATTCGCCCAAGCTCTCAGGACATGCCATGCCCTGTCTTTGCTGGGCAAGACAAGTTAAATGAAGAAAATTCAGGAGAGATGGAATCTCAGCTGACTGTTATAGAGAGGAGAGAAAATAAGGTCCTCACAGACCCAATTCATGATGACTGTGGGGAGAGCCAGCCTAGTGATCTTGGATTGCTGGAATGAACTCAGCATGTCTAAGACTGAGCTCCTTATCTTCCCTCCCAAACCCTGTCCTCTCCCTGACTTTCCCATCTCTGTGGATGGCACTGCCATCCTCCCTGTATTACGAGCCCGCAACTTTGGTGTCATCCTTGACTCCACTCTCTCATTCAACCCACACAACCAATCCTTCACCACAATCTGCCAGTCTCACCTTCGCAACATTGCCAAGATCTGCCCTTTCTTCTCCATCCAAACCTCTACCTTGCTGGTACAATCTCTCATTGTACCTGAAGTGGATTGCTTCATCACCATCCTTTCTGATCTCCCACCGTCCTGTCTCTCCCCACTCCAGCCTATACTTCACTCCGCTGCCCGGATTATCTTTCCACAGAAACGCTCTGGGCATGTCACTCCCCTCCTCAAAAACCTCCAGTGGTTGCCTATCAACCTTCACGTGAAACAAAAACTCCTCACTCTTGGCTTCAAAGCTCTCCATTACCTTTCACCCTCCTGTCTCACCTCCCTTCTCTCCTCCTACAGCCCTCCTACAGTTATATCATAGTCTCCAAAGAGTTGAGTACAGTGCTCCGCACATAGGAAGCTTTCAGTAAATTCAAACGATTGACTGTTTCACTGATTATGAATTGAGTCTGGATTACTGCAGAACAGCAGGGCACCAGGAGGAGGTGGGGGAAGGAGGAGGCTGGGCGGCTTCGCAACTGAGCAAGGCCTTTGCAGTTGAAGTGGCTCAGGGCTAACCTCAGCAAAGTGGAACTTAAGACCAAGGAAGACAAGTAGAAGGGGCTGTCAAGACAGGGCCAGACAAAACCTGACCGGGGGTGTAGCACTTAGTTTTGCCAAGGTGAAAGACTGGTCCTGACTACTGGTGACACTTCAACTGCTTAAAGACTGATTTCAGAAATTAATATTGCCATGTGGTGGGGAGACTCAGTCTTGGATGTGACTATTCTTTTTATCCTTGTAATAATTTGTGTAAAACATACTTATATTCACTCCCAAACTGTACCAGTAACTAAATGACTAATTCGAAGACAGGATTTACTTTGTGACCAAACTCTCTTTTTGTTCTTTGATCTTATACTGGTGCCATCCTGTTTTGCTATTTGACTTTATTCTGTCTAGATTGATGCTTATGATTTTACTTACTACTTGGGCCATCTTTGAGCTTTCACAAAATGCTATTTAAATCATGTTTCTTATATGAAATGGAAGTCTATATGGCTTGTTTTCCTGATATGTCCTGGGATCTTGTGATTGAGGAAATGATGAGACAGAAACCTTTCTGAAATCAGTTCTCTCTCTCCCCGTAGGTCAGTACAGTGTGCTTTAATGGAAAGAGCCCGGGCTTGGTATTCAGAGGACATAGTTTCCAATCCTTGCTCCGCCACCTTGCCTACTATGGGACCTTGGGCAAGCCACTTAACTTCTCTGAGCCTGGGTTACCTCATCTGTAAATAGGTATTAAAACTGTGAGCCCCACTTGGGACAACCTGATGAGCTTGTATCTACTTCAGTGCATAAAGTAGTGCTTGGCACATAGTGCGTGCTTAACAAATGCCATAATTATTCATTATTATTATTACTAGATAGAAAATGGCATCCAACGATTGATGCCAGTTTGAGGTGAAATAATAACGATTAATGTCCTTGTGGTTGGGAAGTCCTCATCTTTCTTCAGATGATGTCCCTGCCTGTTTTTCCTGGACCAGGTGATCTGCCAGAGCACACTCCTTCCTGATTTTGATGCTTTCATATCCCTGCTCAGGCTTAAGGCATCTCCAGTGAACAGAGGCAGAGTGTCCCATTGCATCAGTGATGTCCTGGAAAATCCTAGGAAGGTTCTATCCTAACCAAACGATTGCCAGGCAGATGAACGCCCAGTAGAGTCAGCTACTTAGACCCAATTAGTAAAATCTGAAACAATTCTCTTCTGATCATACTCTCTATCACAAAATGACCCTTCTTGTAAATGCCTAAATCCTAAGAATCCAAGTACTAAAACTTTCCTGAGTCCCTTCAGAAGAAAACACAATTTGCATTAAAACAGAAATCCACAATTTTTCTTTGCCATTCATTTTTTTTCTGGAGTGCTTGACAACTAAGCACCCCACCAGTTATGCTTGCACCCTTCTCCCAAATAAATCAATTGAAAATTAACTCTTAAGAGACATGTTAATGTTTAGTTTTTCATTGTAAGCTCCAGTACTCTTCCAAGCACAGTGGTCTGCATATAATGTCTTGTCATATGCTGTCGAGTCTTCTGGACCCATAGGGACTCCACAGACACGCCTCTCCCAGAAAACCCCACTCTCCAACGGCCATTCTGGTAGGTTTTTTCATAGAAGTTTCTTGGTAAAAATATGGAGGTGGTTTATCGTAGCCTTCTTACCTGCAGTACACTAGAGTTTCTGCCCTCAAATATCTCTTTTGCAGCTGCTGTACAGCACAGGTGAATTTTGACTTGTAACACACTGCCTTCCACTTGCTAGCCACTGCCCAAGCTAGGAATAGAAAGGGTTTGCCTCTGCTTGACTCTCCATCATGTAGCAATAATAATAATAATGTTAGTATTTGTTAAGCGCTTACTATGTGCCGAGCACTGTTCTAAGCGCTGGGGTAGACACAGGGGAATCAGGTTGTTCCACGTGGGGCTCACAGTCTTAATCCCCATTTTACAGATGAGGGAACTGAGGCGCAGAGAAGTGAAGTGACTTGCCCACAGTCACACAGCTGACAAGTGGCAGAGCTGGGATTCGAACCCATGACCTCTGACTCCAAAGCCCGTGCTCTTTCCACTGAGCCACACTGCTTCTCCACTGCTTCTCCACTGCTTCTCCACTGCTTCACTGCTACCAGTAGCAGATATTGGTAGAGTACTGGAAATTCTCCAGGTGTGATAATAACAATGGCATTTGTAAAGCTCTTACTATCTGCCAAGCATTGTTCTAACCATGCAGTAGATCCAAGATAATGAAGTTATTCTGATTGGGGGTCACCGTCTTATTGCTCATTTTACAGATGAGATAACTGAGGCACAGAGGTTAAGTGACTTGCCCAAGGTCAAACAGCAGAGAAGCGGCAGAGCCGAGATCAGAACCCACATCCTCGACTTCCAAGCCCATGCTCTTTCCCCTAAGCCACACTGCTTCTCTAATCATGAGGGAGGCTGCATATAATATATACTCATAAATACCATCGATAGATTGATTTAATTGATTATGAGGTCTGAAAGAGAAGGTGCATTCTTCATGTAAATAATGTCTGAACTCTTGTTCAATTTCATCTTTCTCCACTGCACTCTATCACACCTTTATGTCATCCCATTTCTCTGTCCCTACTCCCCAGTACAAATGTCCTCTCTAATTCCTTAAGTCATTGGATTTCTCAATCAATCCATCTCCCCAAATTTCCTCCCATTATTCCACTCCCTCTCAAGATGTCTCCTTACTTCTAGCAAATGCACCGATTAATATGTCTTTTTAAAGTAATTTTACTTTACAGTGTAGGCTGTCCTGCACCTCACACAAATTCCTTAGGGTCTCTTTTATTTCCCACTGTGCCACCCCTCAGGTTCCCTTCTCACATAAATGGTAAAACCAATCAATCCATACATCACTGGTATTCACTGAGTGTTTATTTAGTGCAGGGAACTGTACTACTTGGTAGAGGAGAATGCAAAAGTCTAGTGTGACAAAGTGAATACTGCCCCACGGTCTGGAGGTCTGTGGACTGCTGGTAAATCAAGGGTCTGTGTCCACGTGTCCCCACGGACATTCTCTAGCAGTTTAGTTTTGGCTGACGTTAATTTGATAATGTTATTGAAGTGCTGACTGTGGGATAGACACTGCACTAAGTGCTGGATAGATAGAAGATAATGACGTTGGACACAGTCCATGTCCCACATGGGCCTCACACAGTCTCAAACCCCATCTTACACATGAGATAACTGAGGCACAGAAAATTGAAGTGACTTTCCAAGGGTCACACAGCCAACCAGTGGTGGACCTGGGATTAGAACCCAGGTCCTCAGACTCTGCTTAGCCATACTGCTTCTTCCACTTGGCCACACGGTTTCTATTCGTATGTTCCCTCCCTAGTTTGTGTCATTCACCATACTGTACACAGAGGTGGGATCGTTCTGTGTCCTCAGCGGCTCTGGGTACAATGTCCCCTATTTTTCTGAGATCACCAAGGGACAGACTCCAGGAGTTAATCCCTCAAGTTGAGCTAAGGTCTCCTAGAGACCTTGGAACTTCTTCACTATGCCTTTCAATTGCCCCTTCACTTCTTTGTCTGTTCCTGTAACTGTGGAGACATCAGCACCATGGCCAGGATCAGTTGACTCATGACTGTCTGATGGGCCTCCTTAATCTCCTGGAGACTCTATCGTCTTCCATTTAGGTGGTGATGTCAGTCAATCATATTTATTGAGCATATACAGTGGGCTGAACACTGTACTAAGCACTTGGGAGAGAACAATAGAACAATTCACCAGAAAAATTCCCTGCCCACAGAGAGCTTAGAGTCAAGAGGAGGAGACAGACATCAATATAAATAAATAAATTACATATACGTACTTGAGTGCTGTGGGGCTGGGAGGGGGGATGAATGAAGGGAGAAAGTCAGGGCTCGTAGAAGGGAGAGGAAGAAGAAAGAAGGACTTAGTTAGGGAAGGCCTCTTGGAGGAGATGTGCTTTCAAAAAGGCATTTAAGGGCGGGAGAGTAATTGTCTGTTGGAGTGGATGATGGAGCAGGTTCCAGGCCAGAGGAAGGATATGAGGGAGAGGTCTGTGGTAAGATAGGTGAGACTGAGGTACACTGAGAAAGCTAGCATTAGAGGAGGTAAGAGTGTGGGCTGGGTTGTATGAGGAGAGTAGTGAGGTGCAGCAGGAGGGCGGGAAGATGATTGAGTGCTTCAAGGCCAATGGTGAGGCGTTTCTTCTTAGTGTGGAGGAATGGGGAAACGTCCTGAACATTTCTGTAGAAAAATGATCTGGTCAGCAGAGTGAAATATGAAATGGGTAGGGGAGAGACAGGAGGCTGGGAGGTCAGCAAAAAGACTGATGCGATAATCAAGACAGGATGGAATAAGTGGCTGTAGTAACATGGTAGCAGTTTGGTTGGAGAGGAAAAGACAGAATTTAGCAGTGTCGTGAAGGTGGAACAAACAGAACATCGTGGTGGATGGAATATGTGGGTTAAATGAGAGGGAGGAGTCAAGGATAAGGCCCAGGTTACGACTTGTGAGACAGGAATGGTGGTGATGCTGTCTATGGTGATGGGAAAGTCAGGAGGAGGACAGGGTTTGGGTGGGAAGATGAGGAGGTCTGTTTGGGACACGTTGTGTGTGAAGATATCCAAGTAGAGATGTCTTGAAGGCAGGTGGTGGGTGACTTCGGAGAGGGAGAGAGATGGTAGCCAGAGATGTAGATTCGAGTATCATCTGCATAGAGTTGGTAGTTGAAGCCATGGGAGCAAATGAGTTCTCCAAGGGAATGGGTGGAGATGGAGTATAGAAGGGGACCCAAAACTGAACCCTGAGGGAAACCCACAGTCAGGGGGTGGGAAAGAGAGGAGGAGCCAGTGAAAGAGAATGAGAATGCGTGGTCAGGAAGATGGGGGAAAAGTAGGTTCATGCACAAGCCCTCTTTATCCTCCAAGAGGACCCTTATCTCTTCCAGTAATGCTTGCAATACAATGGGCCCTTTTTGTTCTTGCTGACCTTATTACCTGGAAAGCAAATTCCCCCTACTCATTGAGTAAGTGTCCCCCGTAGGGCACACGATGACCACTGTTGGCCCCCTGTTTGGACTCCCTTTTGGTCCCAGATTGACATCTTGTCTGACATCCTGGAGTACCTTGGGTCCTTGAAGGGCCCACCACAATTCCGAATATATTTGACAATGAACTCACTTCTGAAGACCCAGGCCGGCAGGGCTGGTGGTCAGCCTGGGGTCTTGCCCATCCTCACCAGGTGATCAGTTCAGGACCTGGGAGATACCTTTCAAGATCACGCTCACAAGCCAAGATTTGAGCCCAAACTTCCAGTGGACCCTCCCGCAGAACAGGAAGAGGAGTCCGTAGTTCCTGCAAGCAGGACTTTATTGTCAAATGGAGTAGCACAGCAGGCTGCCTGTCCCGGGACACAGTACTGCACTATAACCCCATCACTTCTCCGTGTCCTCAGGTTACTCCATCAAGGTAGCAGCCTTATCTGGATTTGGCTAGTTGTGTCTCCTCAGTCTCTCTATTTAAGTTACTTCTCCCATGTCTCTCATCTGATCTCTGTTGTCTCTTCTCCAATCGGTTCAAAGACAGAGTAAGCGCTCAATAAATACAATTAAACGATTGAATGATAGGGTGGGTTCCATTCCACACTGATTTGGTCTTCATGTAGGCAGAAGCAGTATGCTATAATATGCACAAGAATCCTTTCACTGTCAACATTTCACGCTCAACAGCATTATTCACTGAATGCTTATTATGTGCAAAATACTATGCTAAATGCTGGGGGGAATGCTCATGAATGATAGAGATATAGGAGCAGGGCAGCCCCCAGTGATCATGGATGAATCAGGCTGTTGCCACTGTATGACTACTGCCCAACTGGAACAGGGGCCTGTGTGAGCCATTCTTGAGAGTGGGGAGTAGATTCTCTCCAAGATGGTGGGCCCCAGAGATCGGCTTGATCACTGTGGGATTTTGGCTCAAAATGCCCCTCACTCAGGGCTGCAGCTGCCATACAGCACTGCTTTTCAAATGAATCTTTTGATTTCAAAATGACCTGTCAGTGGCTCATTTTTACCACATTTGAGGCTAAGTTATACGACTGAGGGCATCCCGGACACTAAGGAAGAAGACGGAAATCAAATTCCATAACAAATTCCTCTAATTTGGTCATATTATCTGTCTCATGGTCCATCCTAAACTTACTCAGTACACTGTGTCATGAGAACTAGACAAGTGAATCACACTTTTATCTTTGTGTGATCACTGAGATCTCCTCCGCTCTTTCCCTGGATGAAAATGGCCCTAGAGTCACTTTTGGAACAATCGGATCTCCAGTTATGTCAGCTGCATACTAAAGCCTTCCGCTGTTTCTCTTTCAGGAACAGGACAGAATTTGAATGTCATATAAGCCCCTGAACTACTGTGGGATCATTCAGAGTCCTATCAGTCACCCTCCCATCTCTTCACTCTGGGTCGGTTGGGCTGGGGCGAGAAGCAGGCCTGGGCGCGCGCCACAGCTGGACAAGGGGCCCCCGCTTCCCCCGCCCCCGGGGCCGCTTCCCCATCCTCCCCCTGGGGCTCATGAGCTGCTGCAGTGGGTACATGGTCCTTCTCCTGCACCGACACGGGCAGCAGGTCCAGCATCTTCACAGTCCCAGCCAAGTCCCTAAAACATCGCCAGAGAAACGAGCCACCCAGACCATTGTGCTGCTGGTGGGCTGCTTTGTAGTCTTTTACTGTGGAGACCTTGTCTTTTCCTTGTTTCCAGGGTCATCCATGAAAAATAATGCTGCCCTCCTGAATGCAGCCATGTTTGTGGCTAGTGGATATGCCACTATCAGCCCCTTTGTGTTGCTCACCTGTGACAGAATGGTCATTAAGTTCCTAGCTGATTTTCTGGGGAATAGGACCCTCAGATCCCCTCAGAACACAATGTTATCTGCCAGACCTCTTTGAAATGGAAATCCAAGTGGTGTCAACTATGCCATCTATCCCATCTATCTCTCTGCCAATCTCTCACTTGGGTCCTGCCACTGTTCTGGAAAGCCCTCCCTTTTCTATCTGACCGACAGTTACTCTCTCCAGCTTCAAAGCTTTATTGAAGGCCCATCTCCTCCAAGAGGCCTTCCCTGTCTAAGCCCTCCTTTCTTCTTCTTCCACTTCCTTCTGCATAACCCCCGAATTTAGATTTATTCCTTTTTTCACCCCTCCCTCAGAACGCAGCACTTATGTACATATCTGCAATTTATTTATGATATTAGTGACTGTCAATCTCCTGCTGTAGACTGTAGCTCAGTGTGGGCAGAGAATATGTCTACCAACCCTGTTGTATCGTACTCTCCAAAGGGTTTAATACAGTGTTATTCACATAGGAAGGTCTCAGTAAATTCAAGCTATTGATAGTTTCACTGATTCTGAATACAGTCTGGATTACTGCAAAACAACCGGACACGAAAGATAATAATAAAAATTTAAAAACCTGCAGCATTTGTTAAGTGCTTCCTATGGAGGAGGTAGAGAGAAGAGGGGGATTGAAGAGAAGGATTTGCAGCAACCTGCGGGTGTTTCATAGCAGCATCAGTTCCACATGAGGATCCCATGTCATCAGGAGGAGTTGAGGGAAGGATGATGCTGGGCAGCATGGCGACTGGACATGGTTTATGCGGTGGAAGGGGCTCAGTGCTAACCTCATCAGAGTGGAACTCAAGACCAAGGAAGACAAGTACAAGGGGCTGACAAGAGGGGGCCAGAAAGAATCTGACTGGGGGTGTAGCACTTAGTATCGCCAAGTACTATGTTAAATACTTAGATGAATGCAAGATCTGACACATCTGACACAGTCCCTGTCCCACATGGAGATCACAGTCCAAGGGATAGAGAGAAAAGGAAGCTCACCCCGATTTTATAATCATTTTCCCCATTAGATCAAATGGGAATAGCATTGCAACCAAGAATTTACAGGTGTAGGTGTCTGCCGGTGTGTCCTGAGTAATTCTTTTATTTTTTTTCTTCTCTCATTTCTTTCATGGTGTTTAACCTACTGAGAGAGGAAATGAACAAGGTAAAGACATGTGACTGGGACAGGGAGGGGCAGATGGACAGGCAGTAGACACCAAAAACTATGCTCTAGACTGTGAGCTCCTTATGTGCAGGGAATGTGTCTACCAACCTTATTGTACTGGACTCTTCCAAGCGTTCGGGACAGTCACGCCTTGCCTTTGTTGGGCAAAACAAGTTAAATGAAGAAAATACAGGAGAGATGGAATCTCAGCTGACTGTTCTGCGGAGGAGAGAAAATTGGGTCCTCCCAAACCCATTTCAGGATGAATGTGGGGAGAGCCAGCCTAGTGATCTTGGAGTGCTGGAATGAACTCAGCATTTCGAAGACTGAGCTTCTTATCTTCCCTCCCAAACCCTGTCCTCTCCCTGACATTCCCGTCCCTGTGGACAACACTACCATCCTTCCTGTCTCACAAGCCCGCAGCCTTGGGGTCATCCTTGACTCAGCTTTCTCATTCACACCACACAACCGATCCATCACCAAGACCTGCCAGTCTCACCTTCACAACATCACCAAGATCTGCCCATTCTTCTCCATCCAAACCGCTACCTTGTTGGTACACTCTCTTATCATGCCCTGATTGGATTGCTACATCAGCAACCTTTCTGATCTCCCAACCTCTTTTCTCCTCCCATTTCAGTCTATACTTCACTCTGCTGCCCAGATTATCTTTCTGCAGAGATGCTCCAGGTATGTGACTCCCCTCTTCAAAAATGTACAGTGGTTGCCTATCAACCTTCACATGAAGCCAAAACTCCTCACTCTTGGTTTCAAAGCTCTCCGTCCCCTTGCCCGCTCCTACCTCACCTCACTCTCTGCTCCTACAGCCCACCCCGAACACTCCACTCACCTGCCACCGCTAACCTCCTCAAGGTGCCTCGTTCTCACCTGTCCTGCCAACGACACTCAGCCCACATCCTACCACTGACCTGGAATGCCCTCCCTTCTCACATCTGCCAAATTAACTCTCTTCCCCTCTTCAAAGCCCTACTGAGAGCTCACGTCCTCCAGGAGGCCTTCCCAGACTGAGCCCTCCCTTTCCATCTGCCCCTCCTCCCATCCCTCTGCTCTACCCCCTTCCCCTCCCCACAGCACTTGTGCATATTTGTATAAATTATTTTTCGATTTATTTTATGAATGATGTGTATATATCAGCAGTGTAGCTCAGTGGAAGGAGCACGGGCTTGGGAGTCAGAGGTCAAGGATTCAAAGTGGCTCTGCCACTTGTCAGCTGTGAGACTGTGGGCAAGTCACTTAACTTCTCTGTGCCTCAGTTACCTCATCTGTAAAATGGGGATTAAGACTGTGAGCCTCACCTGGGACAATCTGATTACCCTGTAGCTACCCCAGCACTTAGAACAGTGCCCTGCATGTAGTAACTACTTAACAAATACCAACCTTATTATTATTATTATGGTATTGATGCCTGACTACTTGTTTTGTTTTGCTGTCTGTCTCCCCCTTTTAGACTGTGAGCCCCTTGTTGGGCAGGGATTATCTCTATCCGTTGAGGAATTCTACATTCCAAGCACATAGTACAGTGTTCTGCCCACAGAAGTGCTCAATAAATATGATTGAATGAATGAGTGAATGAATAAAGATGTTATGGTTAGATCACAATAAGTATCTGTGATCACTTATTGACTCAGAAAAATAGTGTTTGTCAAGTGCTTTCTCGGTGCCAGGCACTATACTAAGCAGAAGGGTAGATATAAAATCATCCAGCTGGACAGAGTCCATGTAATCCATGGAGCTTACGACACTAACCACTATTTTACAGCTGAGGAAGGTGAGGTACAGAAGAGTTGAGTGCCTTGCCCAAGGTCACTCAGCAGACATGAGAAAGAGTTGTGATTAGAACCCAGGTCCTCTATTCCCAGGCTGGGATCTTTCCATTAGGCCACACTGCTTCCCAATGTTGATGTTGAGTATGGTTCGTACATTATACTAACAGAACTGCACAAGGAGTCGGGTGAGTCACTTATGGAAGGACCTTATGCCATGACCATAGGGAAGTTTGGATTCGGCTAACCTTTTGTGGATCTTCAGTTTGAATGGAAATGTATTACTACATGCTCTTCTACCTCATTATCACTCGAACAAATGGAAATATATTATCTCTCTTTTTAAATCTCTGTATACCCTCCGCACACCTATCCATGTATCTCTCTTCAATAGGGATATACTGTTACATGTATGTTTATATACATGTTCACATATCCCTACCCCTTTGAGATATTTATAGGTAAGTGTAAATCAATGAGTGCATTAATAATGTCAGTATAAAACACAGGTATATCTGTGAGGTGAGGAAATAGAGAATCAGTGTCTCAGATCTGCTGTGCTAACTGATTGCAAGTTCCACACTCAGTTAATCAACCCATCAGTGGTACTTACTGGATGCTTAATATATGTAAAGGGGAATTGCCTAGTGGAAAGAGAATCAGGTCTGGGAGTCAGAGGACCCGGGTTCTAATCCTGCCCCAGCAATTTTATTCATTCATTCATTCAATAGTATTTATTGAGCGCTTACTATGTGCAGAGCACTGTACTAAGCACTTGGAATGAACAAGTCAGCAACAGATAAAGACAGTTCCTGCCCTTTGACGGGCTTACAGTCTAATCGGGGGAAACGGACAGACAAGAACAATGGCAATAAATAGAGTCAAGGGAAAGAACATCTCGTAAAAACAATGGCACCTAAATAGAATCAAGGTGATGTACATTTCATTAACAAAATAAATAGGGTAATGAAAATATATACAGTTGAGCGGACGAGTACAGTGCTGAGGGGATGGGAAGGGAGAGGGGGAGGAGCAAAGGGAAATGGGAGGAAAAGAGGGTTAAGCTGCGGAGAGGTGAAGGGGGGGGCGGTAGAGGGAGTAGAGGGAGAAGAGGAGCTCAGTCTGGGAAGGTCTCTTGGAGGAGGTGAGTTTTAAGTAGGGTTTTGAAGAGGGGAAGAGAATCAGTTTGGCGGAGGTGAGGAGGGAGGGCGTTCCAGGACCGTGGGAGGATGTGGCCGAGGGGTCGATGGCGGGATAGGCGAGACTGAGGGACGGTGAGGAGGTGGGCGGCAGAGGAGCGGAGCGTGCGGGGTGGGCGGTAGAAAGAGAGAAGGGAGGAGAGGTAGGAAGGGGCAAGGTGATGGAGAGCCTTGAAGCCTAGAGGAGTTTTTGTTTGGAGCGGAGGTTGATAGGCAACCACTGAAGTTGTTTAAGAAGGGGAGTGACATGCCCAGATCGTTTCTGCAGGAAGATGAGCCGGGCAGCAGAGTGAAGAATAGACTGGAGCGGGGCGAGAGAGGAGGAAGGGAGGTCAGAGAGAAGGCTGACACAGTAGTCTGGCCGGGATATAACGAGAGCCCGTAGCAGTAAGGTAGCCGTTTGGGTGAAGAGGAAAGGGTGGATCTTGGCGATACTGTAAAGGTGAAACTGGCAGGTCTCGGTAACGGATAGGATGTGTGGGGTGAACGAGAGAGACGAGTCAAGGATGACACCGAGATTGCGGGCCTGAGAGATGGGAAGGATGGTTGTGCCATCCACAGTGACAGGGAAGTCTGGGAGAGGACCGGGTTTGGGAGGGAAGATGAGGAGCTCAGTCTTGCTCATGTTGAGTTTTAGGTGGCGGGCCGACATCCAGGTGGAGACATCCTGGAGGCAGGAGGAGATGCGAGCCTGAAGGGAGGGGGAGAGGACAGGGGTGGAGATGTAGATCTGCATGTCATCTGCGTAGAGATCGTAGTCAAAGCAGTGAGAGCATATTTTACTGATATGTGACTTTGGACAAGTCACTAAACTTCTATATGCCTCAATTTCCACATCTGTAAAATGAGCATTCAGTAGCTGCCTTCCCTCGTACTTAGAATGCGAGCCCCACGTGGATTATGGGCTATTTCTGCACTTGTATCCACCACAGCACTCAATGCAGTGCCCGGGACTTAGAAAGAACATAACAGATGTCACAGATAATACTGTGATAATTATGATGTTCATTATTATTATGATTTGGTTCAGAAAGCCAGAAGAGTTGTGGCCCAGCTGAATCTGACTGATTGCTATGATGCACCGACAAAGGTCGTTTCTGGACACTGGGGACTCCCCATCTCCTGCTCATTCCTGAAAGTGTCAGGATCCTGCTAGTGAAAAGAAAATCACTGGCCTGGAGGGAGATGAGCACATTAAACCCTTCCCTATAAACACCCACCTGGTCACCACACTAGGCCGAGAGAAACACGGTTCTGGAATCAAATGGCAGCATGGTGAGTTTCTCCTTCTTCCTGACTCTATGGCCGAGAAAGGACAGGAAACCATCCTTTTTTGTGAACCAAAGGGATCGTGTAGACCTGGACCAGGAAAGGGTTGGTCAACAAAATCATGACTGTTAGAATTGGCCATTCCCCCAAACCCTGACAATGACACTACCCTGGCATCCTCTTCAGACCAAGACAGATTTCCCATCCGTCTTTGGTCCCTCTACCCTCTGGCAGATGGGCTGGCTGTACTGAGAGACCTGCCTGCTTCTGACTGTATCCTCAGTCACTTTCTCCATCATTTTCCTGCTTCACAGCTCCATGTCCAGTACAGGCATCTCCCTCCCAGATTTGGGGACCTCTCAGCAGAGGGACAGCCCTTTTCCCAGGACACCCATGCATATCACACACACAGATATATAACCCTAGGACTCTGGCAAGACAATTACAGCTGCATTTTACCTCCCACCAGAAACAATCTAGTCCCTCAACATTTCAATGGATTAAACTATTCCCAAATCTCCAAAAGAATGATTTAATTCTTTATTTTCTTAACACTTGCATTTAGGCTTTGAATAGATTCAAACAAACAGTCAGGCTGCTGTTTTATCTTAATCCAATTCTTCCTCTTTCCTTCTCCCCTCTGGGCTCCAGCAGGCATGGGATATATTCAGTAATTTTCCCTGAATCCAGTTCCTTCCAAGTCCTCATTGCCTATATCTTCTGTGGAATCCTCAATGAGTATCAGCTTTAAATGATTCTAATTCCTTCCATAGATCTGCTCCTGCATATTATAACTTGCTAGGGGCATGATGCCATCTCTCTAAAAAAGACCTCCTCTCTTCTTTTCATTGAACTCAAATTAGGTTCATTTAACTTTAACAAATTGTTGGCAATATGGTCTTACCACAGCCTCATCATCCCACCTCTATTCATCATCTTCTAGCCCTCTGGTTTCATTTCCAGATATGCTGAAAGGCTGGTCCTGACTACTGGTGACATTTCAACTACTTAAAGACTCATTTCAGAAATTAATATTGCCATGTGGTAGTCAGACTCAGTCTTGGACATGTTTTTTTTTTATCCTTTTAATAATTTGTGGAAAACATACTTATATTCACTCCCAAACTGTACCAGTAACTAAATGACTAATTCAAAGACAGGATTTACTTTGTGACCAAACTCTCTTTTTGTTCTTTGGTCTTGTATTGGTGCCGTCCTGCTTTGCTAGTGAACTTTATTCTGTCTAGATTCATGCTTATGATTTTACTTACTAGTTGGACCATCTTTAAGCTTCACAAATACTCTTTGAATCGTGTTTCTTATATGAAATGGAAGTCTGTATGGTTTGTTTTCCTGGTATGTCCTGGGATCTCGAGATTGAGGAAATGATGAGACAGAAACCTTTCTGAAATCAGTCCTCTCTCTGCTCGTTAAGTCAGTACAGTGTGCTTTAGTGGAAAGAGTCCGAGCGTGAGAGTCAGAGGACATAGATTCCAATCCAGGATCGGCCACCCGGCCCGCTGTGGGACCTTTGG